>NC_090370.1:21316688-21634188 GCF_035084215.1 Heptranchias perlo
CTTCTCAATTTTTCAGTCGGCTTCTCGTCGAAGATTGTACGCACAATATCCAGAGATGCTGGAAAAATAAGTTTTTCGGCAACTGTAAGGGCCATTTTCTCTTTTGCCACACGGTTTGCGACCAAATATGACACCAGTTGTGCCTTATCATTCAGAGCAGTTGACCGATTAAGAACTGGTGCTGATAACTTTAATCCCCGTTGCTTCCTTTGAAAATATTCAAGCGGGTGATCAACGAGATCCCCATGTTTTGTTTCTAAATGTCTATTTGATTTTGACGGTTTTAAACTCTCGTTTACAAGCACCTCGCTACAAATAACACACTGGGGCTTTGGATCATGGTTTGCATTTGCACAATTGATGAAACCACATTTCAAAAAAGCCTCACTATACTGCCTCGTCTCCGATTTGGTTTTCTTCTTAGTGGACGGTTCAGGCCTGGTCCACATGACAGAAGTTTGTCCCTCATTACTCGAACTTCCTGTTGCAGACGACGTGCTCACACATGTTGGTTTTATTGTCGGATGTGGATGGGCTTGAGAACTGTGTTTTCGAACTTCTTTGTTTTATTACAAAATTATCAATTTTGGGAATTAAGGTTTGGTCATTAAGCCGCCCCTGACTCCTTTCCCCGTGATACTGGGCCCAGACCAGCACCACTCACCGTGGCTTTGGCGGCGAGGAAGAGCGTGTCCTGGGTGATGCTGAGAAACACTAAACGGAACAGAATGACCATTCCACTGGAACAAGTCATCGCTCCACAGAATGAAATGACTGCCTGTCATCCGCCCAACGGGAATTACCGAATAAAAATGTGAATGTAAACTTCAGTCCAACATTCAACCAATCAATGTCACGCAATCACGACTTCTGACCACAAAACTGCCCGTGACATTTTATCTCTTTATGAAATAAATATTTGCCATTTTCTTATTTAATGTCCAGTTATGGTTCATTTGATTTTCTTGGGTTTGTATTGTGACCGTACCCATCTAATGGCAGTGAGCTGATATTGCCAATCCGGCTCGGCATTCTCTGGCGAGCAGTTACCTGCCCTATAAGAACATAAGAACAGAAGAAATAGGAGCAGAAGTAGGCCAATCGGACCCTCGAGCCTGCTCCGCCATTCAATAAGATCATGGCTGATCTGATCCGAACCTCAAATCTAAATTCATGTCCAATTTCCTGCCCACTCCCCGTAACCCCTAATTCCCTTTACTTCAAGGAAACTGTCTATTTCTGTTTTAAATTTATTTAATGATGTAGCTTCCACAGCTTCCTGGGGCAGCAAATTCCACAGACCTACTATCCTCTGAGTGAAGAAGTTTCTCCTCATCTCAGTTTTGAAAGAGCAGCCCCTTATTCTAAGATTATGCCCCCTAGTTCTCGTATCACCCATCCTTACTCGTTACACATAAGCTCCGCTAATAACCTGATATCTGACGAATTTCCTCTCCATGTTCCATTACATTTATGCTTTTCTTTTTAGGGTTCAAACGAGGGGGCACAAAGTTAAACACAAAGCAATTTGGCAACATGCAGGTCTCCGTATCAATGCAAGAGCACGCAGAAGGAATCCCAATGGACCAAACCCCTTCTCATTCACTGCCACTGGAAAAAAATCCAAACAGACCAAACCCTTTCCTATTCCCTCCCATCACAGAGAATCACAAAGAGAAAAACCCCTTCTCATTCCAAGCCATTATCGAGAGTGCGGTGCCCAGAACTGAACACAGTTCTCGAAATGAGGTCTAACCAGAGCTCTGTATAACTGTGACATAACTTCCACTCCTTTTTATTCCAGTTCCCTTGAGATAAAGATCAAAATTTAATCTCCATTTCACCTTATATTTTTAGTGAATTCTGTACTTGGACCCCTAAATCTCTCTCCTCCCCCACAGTTCCTATCTTCTTGCCATTTAGAAAATACTCGGATCTATCTTTTTAAGGTCCCAAGTGGATGACCTCACACTTTCCCACGTTGAAATCCATCTGCCACTGTTTTGCCCACTCACTTATTCTATCAATGTCCCTTTGCAACTTTCTGCTCCCATCTATAATGCTTACTGTGCCACCTAACTTAGTTTCGTCAGCACACTGGGATAGAAGGTTCTCTACATAAGAATAGAACAGATAGAAGCAGGAGTCGGCCCGACGGCCCCTCGAGCCTGTTCCGCCATTCAATCAGACCATGGCTGATCTTCGACCTCAACTCCACTTTCCCGCCATCCCCATATCCCTTGATTCCCCTAAAATCCAAAACTCGATCGATCTCAGACTTGAATATACTCAACGACTGAGCGTCCAAAGTCCTGTGGGTGAGAGATGTCCGAAGATTCACAACCCTTTGAGTGAAGAATTTTTTCCTCATGTCGGTCCTAAATGGCCGACCCCTTATCTTGAGAATATGACCTCTAGTTCTTGACATTCCAGCCAGGGGAATCAGCCTCTCAGCATCTACACTGTCAAGCCGGCTAAGAATTTTATACATTGCAATGTGATCACCTCTCTTTCTTCTAAACTCCAGCGAATGTCGGCCAATTTTACACACGATCTCCTCACAGTAAAATTGCAGCAAGTCCTCCTTATTCTTATATTCCAACACCCTTGCAATAAAGACTAACATTTCATTTGCCTTCCTCACTCTCATTAGACCCTTGGCAACTCACGATTTCCAGTATGTTTTTCCTCCATTCATTCTATAGGGAAAATAAATCATCGTTGAAAACATTTCTCTCTAATTATACCCGTTTGTGATTGGGGAACAAAATCCAGCTGAACGGCAACAAATTTGGAGGTTCTGAAGAAAGTAGATTAATTGCAATCGCCGGGGATCGAACCCGGGGCAGCTATACTCACCACTATACCACCATCGCTAAAAATAGCCATCAACAAAATAGTTCCCAACCATCAGATCCTGAACAGGCACTGCAGGCTGTTGCATTTTGTACTTCATTTCAACTGGTTTCTGACGGATCCTTTCTCGCTCTGTTGCAGTTCCCGTTTCCGCCCAGTCGATGACGCCAAGCCCCAATCAATGGAAATTACACAACAGCCAGTAATTGTTCACCTGATATCGGACTGAAGAGATAGTCGATCCCTGCAATACTTGACCAGTGGAAATACACATTGCCGCAATTCACATCAGCCATCAAGTAAAGTTAAATAATTTCATTAAATTATTACGGAGACCTGACTGCCAACTGGGCACAAATGGCAGCTTAATATTCAAGTTTATAAGATCTTTAGAAAGGACAGAGAAGTAGGGAAAGGAGGAGGAGTAGCAATATTGCTAAAGGACAATATTACAGCAGTTGAAAGATAGAGTACCAGGGAGGGTGAGGGGGCAGTGTAAACACTCTGAGAGAGACCCATCAAAAGTGGCCCCACTGTATTCCTCCAGAAGGTATAAGAAGGCGAGTTAGGGAAGATTTCTTCATTCTTTGTGAAAGTGTTTGTGAGATTGTGGAAATGCCTGGAAGAGGAAAATCCGGCGGTAAAGATCGGGCCAAGACCAAGTTTCGCTCATCCTGGGCAGGACTGCAGTTCCATGTGCGCCGTGTTCACAGGTCCTGCGAAAGGGGAACTATGCTGAACTCTGAAGTCCTGTCACATCCAGTCGTGAATGGTGGTGGATAATTAAACACATAACGGGAGGTGGAGGCTCTGTAAACATCCCCATCCTCAACGATGGCGGAGTCCAGCACGTGAGTGCAAAAGACAAGGCTGAAGCGTTTGCAACCATCTTCAGCCAGAAGTGCTGAATGGATGATCCATCTCGGCCTCCTCCCGATATCCCCACCATCAGAAAAGCGAGTCTTCAGCTAATTCGATTCACTCCACGTGATATCAAGAAACGGCTGAGTGCACTGAATACAGCAAAGGCTATGGGCCACGACAACAACCCGGCTGTAGTGCTGATGAATTGTGCTCCAGAACTAGTTGCGCCTCCAGCCAAGCTGTTCCAGTCCAGCGACAACACTGGCATCTACCCGACAATGTGGAAAATTGCCCAGGTATGTCCTGTTCACAAAAAGCAGGACAAATCCAATCCGGCCAATTACCGCCCCATCAGTCTACTCTCAATCATCAGCAAAGTGATGGAAGGTGTCTTCGACAGTGCTATCAAGTGGCACTTACTCACCAATAACCTGCTCACCGATGCTCAGTTTGGGTTCCGCCAGGATCACTCGGCTCCAGACCTCATTACAGCCTTGGTCCAAACATGGACAAAAGAGCTGAATTCCAGAGGTGAGGTGAGAGTGACTGCCCTTGACATCAAGGCAGCATTTGACCGAGTGCGGCAGCAAGGAGTCCTCGTAAAATTGATGTCAATGGGAATCAGGGGGAAAACTCTCCAGTGGCTGGAGTCATACCTAGCAAAAAGGAAGATCGAAGTGGTTGTTGGTGGCCAATCATCTCAGCCCCAGGACATTGCTGCAGGAATTCCTCAAGGCAGTGTCCGAGGCCCAACCATCTTCAGCTGCTCCATCAATTACCTTCCCTCCATCATACGGTCAGAAATGGGGATGTTCGCTGATGACTGCACAGTGTTCAGTTCCATTCGCAGTCTGAGCACGCATGCAGCAAGACCTGAACAACATCCAGGCTTGGGCTCATAAGTGGCAAGTAAAATTCGCGCCAGACAAATGCCAGGCAATGACCATCTCCAAAAAGAGAGAGTCTAACCACCTCCCCTTGACATTCAACGGCATTACCATCGCCACCATCAGCATCCTGGGGGTCACCATTGACCAGAAACTTAACTGGACCAGCCATATAAATACTGTGGCTACAAGAGCAGGTCAGAGGCTGGGTATTCTGCGGCGAGTGACTCACCTCTTGACTCCCCAAAGCCTTTCCACCATCTGCAAGGCACAAGTCAGGAGTGTGATGGAATAATCTCCACTTGCCTGGATGAGTGCAGCTCCAACAACACTCAAGAAGCTCGACAACATCCAGGACAAAGCAGCCCGCTTGATTGGCACCCCATCCACCACCCTAAACCTTCACTCCCTTCACCACCGGCACACTGTGGCTGCAGTGTGTACCATCCACAGGATGCACTGCAGCAACTCGCCAAGGCTTCTTCGACATCACCTCCCAAACCCGCGACCTCTACCACCTAGAAGGACAAGAGCAGCAGGTACATGGGAACAACACCACCTGCACGTTCTGCTCCAAGTCAAACACCATCTCGACTTGTAAATATATCGCCGTTCCTTCATCGTCGCTGGGTTAAAATCCTGGAACTCCCTTCCTAACAGCACTGTGGGAGAACCTTCACCACACAGACTGCAGCGGTTCAAGAAGGCGGCTCACCACCACCTTCTCAAGGGCAATTAGGGATGGGGATGAAATGCCGGCCTCACCAGCGACGCCCACATCCCATGAACACATAAAACAAAGATTTAATCTAATAACAGGACCAAACTTATTAAATCATTTGAAGAAGGAACAGATAGACTAGGTTCATGTTGTAGATGTGATATATTTGGATTTTCCGAAGGCCTTCGATAATGTACCGCATTGTAGACTCATGGCTAAGTTCAGAGCACGTGGACAGGTTTTAGAATGGATCGGAAGCTGGCTACAAAACAGAAAACCGAGAATAGAGGTCCAGGGTCGGTACTCAGACTGGCAAAAGTTGGGAAGTGGAGTTCCACAGGAATCGGTGCTGGGAACACTGTTCTTCACAATTTACAATAATGATTTGGATTCCGGAATCGGATGTACAATTTCAAAATTTGCCGATGACATCAAATTGGGGGATGTCTTTAATACAAAGGAAGAATGTGTCAAAATTCAAGAGGACATTAATAAACTTGCAGAATGAAGAATAAGGAGATCACATACTGTTTGGATAATAAGAGTCTAAACGGGATAGAGGAGCAAAGAGATCTCATGGTGCAGATGAACAAATTACTGAAAGTAGCGACGCTGGTGATAAAAAGGCAAATCAAACACTAGGATTCATTTCTAGAGGGATAGTATTGAAAAGCTAAGAAGTTATGTTAAACGAGTATGGAATCTTGGTTCGACCACATTTGGAATAGTGCGAACAGTTCTGGTCTCCATATTATAGACATAGGGGCATTGGAGAAGATGCAAATAAGATTCACAAGGATGATACCAGAAATGAAAGGATATTCTTATCAGGAAAGGCTGAGCAGACTGGGTCTCGTTTCAGTAGAAAAGTGAAGGCTGAGGGTTGACCTGATAAAATTTTTAAAGATAATGATAGGGTTTCTCAGGATAGCTGAGGCCAATAGTATTGATGCATTTAAGGGGAAGATAGATCAGCACATGAGAGAGAAAGGAATAGAAGGATATGCCGATAGGGTTAGATGAAGTCAGGAAGGAGGAGGCGCGTGAGCAGCAGAAACGCCGGCATCAGAGCAATTGGGCCGAATGGCCTGTTTCTGTGCCGTAGTTTCGATGTAACTCGATGTAAAGGCTCTTTTCAGAGCCACCCACTGTATCTGTGAAAGGACTGGTTACTGTCTGAAGGGAGACGCTGATATCATGCTACCAGTGTTGCTTTGAGCTGCTTTTTTCTCGTTTTGGACGAGATGAGGTATTAATGGGACTGGAGTCGGTGCACCGACCACATTCCGGTACTTTAAACGGTAACTTATGGACCCCAGTCCACACATCACCAGATTTCTTGTATTTATTTCAACTACTTGCCATGCTGGGCTCGTAAAGCATCACCAGAACTGCTCGACTAACCTTTCAACATCTGTGGGATTCAGCGCTTCGCTCCGTTTCTGTTCTATTTTGTTGGATTATTTACATAACGCATCAAACTCACTGGGGAATCACTGAAATGTAACTCTGTACAGAAACAAATAACAGTGAACGGCCTGGTCCCCAGGAGAACAGAAATATGATTCGCCTTTCGCCTTATTGACAAATACACCGTGTTTCGAGTCCACCTCCCCGCGTTGGTTCCACATGGGGATCAAATAGAGAGGGCGGGAGGGGAGGAGACAGAGTGATGGACAGGGCGGAGAGCGGCCTCTGATCTTCCAGCTCCACCTCCAGCTTTCTCCACCGGCAATTTCGAACCGTTTATTGATAATAGAACCGAAAGACAGCGGTCCGCACAAACCCTTGCAGACTCGGGCTTCATATTCAAGGATTCCCAGGAACCCGGAGCTTTTAAATAAGCCCCGTTACAATTAACAGTCAGTAATATTCCTGCCGAAATACAGTCCCTTCTATAACGAGTCAACCCGCCTGCTTCCATTTCAGTCCCACTCCCGATTCTATCTCCCCACACATCCCCTCCCAGACGGGTTCAGCATTTCACAAACACCTTATTCCAGCTGATTTGGAGAATCTCATGTGTTGGGGTTGAGTTGTGACGCGGAGTTTCTCCGCCAGTGTTACCGTCTCACAGAGACTCTCGCCCTGAATCTGTGAAAAGAAAATGACCATGAACTGGGAGTGGAGCCGAACCCATCCCCAGTTACAGTGAGGCCCGGACACCCCATTCTCTCTGTTTATATTAGACAGTATCCCACCTTCATGTCCAGCACCAGAGAGAGAGACACACACACATACACACTTTCAATCTTACACTTCATTGTGTTCATATCAACCCCAACAGCTGCATCCAACCTTCATATGCAGCATCAGAGCGGGAGAGAAAGAGAGACTGATACGATCACAGAGCGAGCGGAGAGGCACAGCGCCACAGTATCAGTTCCAGTCTGACCTGTAAAGTTGCGTTTTATGCAGAAAATCCCGTTGGAGAGACAGAAGATGCATTCTTATCTCTCACTGATATACCAAAGACGGACACACTATTAATCCAACAGTCAGCGACAGTGCAGAGAGTGAGAAAATCAATGTGGGCCGAATTTAACACTGTCTTGCCTGTTGTACCATATTCGGTTTTGCAAATCAGATCCGTTCGCGATGACTCTCAGTGACCGAGAGTCTCACTCTGATTATATTAACCTGGGACTGTTGCTGTCAGGTATTAATCCTGCACAGTACCAGCAAATACACCGACTCCAACGTTTCTCCTATGTTTCTCCAGGATTGGTTTGAGAAATCCTGCCTTCAGTTTCGGAGTCACACGTTACTTAATCGGTAAAGGGGCCAAGAATGAACAGAACCCATTGGCTCATTTCAAAACGTCCCACTTTATCTCTGAAAGTCTATTTACCATCAAAAGATACCGAGAGAAACAGCAGGGATGGAAACATCTCGTTTAACAGTTGGAGATTGTAAAGTCAGTCTGGATTCCAGCGTTCGGCACTGGTGGAATCCCATCTGTTTCCCATTCTGGTGCCTGTTCCTGCACTGCCTGTGGACCCCATTCCCTCTGACCTTTCCCCCACTTCCTTTGCTCAGACTCTGAAAAATTCCAATTGGGGAAAGTTTCCATCGATTTTTGTATTGGGAATTAAACCAGATATCTGCGCATGCGTGACTCAGCCCCGCCCCCAGCGCTGTTTGCTGGTGAGCAGAAGAGCGCATGCGCGCTCCCCTCCCCAGCTCGGCCTGTGGGCGCCATTCCCTCAGTGAGCGGAAGAAGATGGTTTAAAACAGCCGGGAATGGAGAGATCACGGCCCCCGGGGGAAGGGAGCAAAGAGCAGCCTCGTTACAGCAGCTCATCGCTTCGGGACCGTGTCCGCAGATGGGCTCAGAGATCGGCATTGAGTCCGGGGGAAGGTCAGGGGGAGTCCGGGGGCTGTTTGTAAGAGGCGGAGTGGATCAGGATCTCGTCCCGGAACATGGAGTGAGCGGGGGAAGGGAGAGGTCATTCTCGGGCTGTGTGTGTGCAGGGTGTGTCCAGGGTGAGGGAGAGAGAATGGGAAGAACCTGCTATTAAAATCATTGCTGCTTTCTCTCCCCAAACCAGGAGTGAATTGTTCCTGGTTTATTTCCAGTTTCACCCTGTTTATTGTGATTGGACAGTGAACAGTGGAAACAGAGCCGGACAGTCAGGACGTGGGGAGTGAAACAAAGAGCATCTGTTGCAGGCACCAGGTGAGAAGTGTGAAGGACACATTTTAAACAGCAGCTCTTTGCTTTCAGTTGAACGGTTCATCCCATGGGAGAGGGGATTAGAAACCTGACCGGTACAAAGGCCCCTCCCCATCGGGTAGTCCCATTCATGGATCAGTGCAGGGGTTGGGTTGTGTCTGGATATCACTAAATTGTTTTAAAATCGCCCAACACACCTGGTATACAGAAGCTGAGTGCTGCAGTACTGCAGTGGAGTCAGACACTGACACTCTTTGTATCACTGGTTTTCATTTGTGGATATTCAAAATAATTATTAACAGAGATATTAAACTGATCACTTTTGTATTTTCTCCCTCACCTGTTCTTGAGTTACAAGAGATACGTTTCTTTCCACAGGCAAACCATTGAAGGATCCAGAATGAATGTGAAGTTTCCTCCACCCAAGGCAAAGGAACAGTGCAGCCAGCTCCTTCTCACACACAGTAGGTATATTATCATTCACAGAGCACAGAGACACAGACAGGCCATCAGGTCCACAGTCTCAGACAGCAGAAGTGGTCAGTCCCACACTGATCCCAGGTTCCAGAGACACATTTTCAATCCAACAGTCAAACAGAGCAGGTGAGGCAGACGCAGTTTCCATTTCCCCCGAACTCAGTCCCGCTGACAGGAAGATACAAAAATCCCAGTCCAAAGTCACGCTTTCAGTTTGTCCATTTCACAAAAGGGCAACATTAGCCATGAATTAAATACCAGATACCCCGAGATTCAAATTGAATACTCGCCCAGAACTCTCACACACACTTGAGTTTAATTCATGCAGTATCCATTCGAATAGCTTATGAAGAGATACAAATTGCAAGTCCAAAACTCATGTACAGTATCAGTTTGAGAAATGCTGTGACAGTGTAACCTGAGAAACAAATTAGATACCAGTTTATAATACACTCATAGTATGAGATTTAAAGATACAGCATCAATTCTATTTGCACAGACTGAGATACACATGACACATGAGTCGAAAAATCTTATAAAATAAATTTAAAGATGCAGTATCAATTAATTTAGTACAGACTCATCCACACATTATATACCAATTCAAAAATATCAGTTTTAAAGATACATTATCATTCACAATAATACTCACAGAGATACAGATTTAATAGGAGTCCAAAAAGCACACAAATTATCTGATTAAAACCTCCAGCATCAAATCCTAAAGTGTATCCATATTTACCAACGACAAAATGAGAAAAAAATATTTCAACATGAAGGTATTAAAGTTACAGTATTGAACACCATAACGTAATCTGAGCGAATAATTATATACAGATACAGAATGAATCTCACACACAGATACAGTACAGAGACACACAGACACAGAATGAATCCCACACTCAAACACCATACCAGAGACTGACAGAAGCAGAAGGAATCCCAAACTCACATCCAGCATGAGAGGTTGCCAGACATAGAGTGAATCCCACACACAAGTATGGTACCAGAGATGACAGATAGAGAATGAATCCCACACAGGCATACAGCACCAAGGACTGACTGATACCGAGTTCATCCCACACTCTCATAAAGCACGAGAGACTGAGAGGTAAAGTAAGAATCGCATGCTCACACATAGTACCAGCGACTGACAGATACAGAATGAATCCCGCACTCACACAGAGTACCAGAGACTGACAGATACAGAATGAATCCCAAGCTCAAACACAGTAGCTCAGATTGACAGCTTCAGAATTAATCCAACACTCACACACAGGACCAGTGACTGACAGACACAGAATGAATCCCACATTCACACACAGTACCAGAGATTGACAGATGCAGAATGAATCCCACATTCACACACAATACCAGAGACAGAGAGATAGAGAATGAATCCCACACTCAAACATCGTACCAGAGACTGCCAGATACAGAATGAATCCCACACTCACACACAGTAGCAGAGACTGACCGACACACAATTAATCCCACATTCACAAACAGGACCAGTGACTGACAGACACAGAATGAATCCCAGAATAACACACAGTGACAGAGACTGACTGATACAGAATGAATCCCACACTCACACACAGTACCAGAGATTGACAGATGCAGAATGAATCCCACATTCACATACAGTACCAGAGACAGAGAGATAGAGAATGAATCCCACACTCAAACATCGTACCAGAGACTGCCAGATACAGAATGAATCCCACACTCACACACAGTAGCAGAGACTGACCGATACACAATTAATCCCACATTCACAAACAGTACCAGTGACTGACAGATACAGAATGAATCCCAGAATAACACACAGCGACAGAGACTGACTGATACAGAATGAATCCCGCACTCACACACAGTACCAGAGTCTGTCAGATGCAGAATGAATCCCACACTCACGTACAGTACCAGAGACTGATAGAAACAGAATGAATCCCACACTCACACACAGCACCAGAGACTGACAGATACAGAATGAATCCCAAACTCACACAAAGAACCAGAGACTGACAGGCACAAAATGAATCACACACTCACACACAGTACAAGAGACTGACAGATGCAAAATGAATCCCACATTCACACACAGTACCAGAGACTGACAGATACAGAATGAATCCCACACTCACACATCGTACCAGAGACTGACAGGTGCAGAATGAATCCCACACTCCAAAACTGCAGCTGAGATTGAAAGCAACAGAATGAATCCCACACTCACACGCAGTACCAGAGACTGACCGATACACAATGAATCCCACATTCACAAACAGCACCAGTGACTGATAGATACAGAATGAATGACACACTCAAACACAGTACCAGAGACTGACAGATGCAGAATGAATCCCACACTCACACATGGGACCAGAGTCTGACAGATACAGAATGAATCCGAAACGCAAACACAGTATCAGAGAGTGACAGGTACAGAATGAATCCCACACTCACACACAGTACCAGAGACTGACAGGTGCAGAATGAATCCCACATTCACACATAGTACCAGAGACAGAGAGATACAGAATGAATCCCACACTCACATTCAGTACCAGACGCTGACAGATACAGAATGAATCCCACACTGACCAACCACACCAGAGACTGACAGATACAGAATGAATCCCACACTCACACACAGTAACAGCGACTGACAGATAGAGAATGAATCCCACACTGACCGACCACACCAGAGACTGACAGATACAGAATGAATCCCACACTGACCGACCACACCAGAGACTGACAGATACAGAATGAATCCCACACTCACACACAGCACCAGAGACTGGCACATACAGAATGAATCCCACACTCACACACAGTACCAGAGAATGACAGATAAAGAATGAATCCCACACGAACACACAGTACCAGAGACTGACAGATACAGAATGAATCCCACACTCATACACCTTACCAGAGACTGACAGATACAGAATGAATCCCACACTCACACACAGTACCAGAGACTGACAGATACAGAATGTATCCCACATTCACAAACAGTACCAGAGACTGACAGATACAGAATGAATCCCACACTCACACACAGTACCAGAGACTGACAGACACAGAATGTATCCCACAATCACAAACAGTACCAGAGTCTGACAGATACAGAATGAATCCCACACTCACACATAGTACCTGAGACTGACAGATACAAAATGAATCCTGCACTCACACACAGTACCAGTGACTGACAGTTGCAGAATGAATCCCACAGACTCACACACAGTCCCAGGAACTGACAGATACAGAATGAATCCCACACTCACACACACTACCAGAGACAGAGAGATACAGAATGAATCCCATACTCACATACTGTACCAGAGACAGAGAGATACAGAATGAATCCCACATTCCCACACAGTACCAGAGACAGAGAGATACAGAATGAATCCCACACTCACACATGGAACAGAGACTGACCGACACAGAATGAATCCCACACTCACATACAGTACCGAAGACTGACAGATGCAGAATGAATCCCACACTCACACACAGGATCAGAGAGTGACAGACACAGAATGAATCCCACACTCACACACAGTGTCAGAGACTGACAGATACAGAATGAATCCCACACTCACACACAGTACCACAGACTGACAGATACAGAATGAATCCCACACTCACACACAGTACCAGCGAGTGACAGATACAGAATGAATCCCACACTCACACACAGTATCAGAGACTGACAGATGCAGAATGAATCCCACACTCACACACAGGATCAGAGAGTGACAGATACAGAATGAATCCCACACTCACACACAGGACCAGAGACTGACCGATACAGAATGAATCCCACACTCACACACAGTCCGAGAGACTGCCAGATACAGAATGAATCCCACATTCACACACAGCACCAGAGAGTGACAGATACAGAATGAATCCCACACTCACACACAGCACCAAAGACTGACAGATGCAGAATGAATCCCACACTCACACACAGTACCAGAGATTGACAGATACAGAATGAATCCCACACTAACACACAGTACCAGAGATTGACAGATACAGAATGAATCCCACACTCACACACAGTGCCAGTGACTGACATATACAGAATGAATCCCACTCACACACAGCACCAAAGACTGACAGATACAGAATGAATCCCACACATTCACACACAGCACCAAAGACTGACAGATACAGAATGAATCCCACACACTCACACACAGCACCAAAGACTGACAGATACAGAATGAATCCCACACTCACACACAGCACCAAAGACTGACAGATACAGAATGAATCCCACTCACACACAGTACCAAAGACTGACAGATACAGAATGAATCCCACACTCACACACAGTACCAGAGACTGACAGATACAGAATGAATCCCACACTCACACACAGTACCAGAGACTGACAGACACAGAATGAATCCCACACACTCACACACAGCACCAAAGACTGACAGATACAGAATGAATCCCACTCACACACAGCACCAAAGACTGACAGATACAGAATGAATCCCACACACTCACACACAGCACCAAAGACTGACAGATACAGAATGAATCCCACACTCACACACAGCACCAAAGACTGACAGATACAGAATGAATCCCACACTCACACACAGTACCAGAGACTGACAGATACAGAATGAATCCCACTCACACACAGCACCAAAGACTGACAGAAACAGAATGAATCCCACACACTCACACACAGCACCAAAGACTGACAGATACAGAATGAATCCCACACTCACACACAGCACCAAAGACTGACAGATACAGAATGAATCACACACAGCACCAAAGACTGACAGATACAGAATGAATCCCACACACTCACACACAGCACCAAAGACTGACAGATACAGAATGAATCCCACACTCACACACAGCACCAAAGCTGACAGATACAGAATGAATCCCACACTCACACATCGTACCACTGACTGACAGACACAGAATGAATCCCACACTCACACACAGTATGAGAGACTTACAGATACAGAATGAATCCCACACTCACACACAGGACCAGAGATTGACAGATACAGAATGAATCCCACACTCACACACAGTACCAGAGATTGACAGATGCAGAATGAATCCCACACTAACACAAAGTACCAGAGACTGACAGACAAAGAATGAATCCCACACTCACACATTGTACCAGAGACTGACAGATACAGAATGAATCCGACACTCACACACAGTACCAGAGACTGACAGATACAGAATGAATCCCACACTGACAGACAGTACCAGAGACTGACAGATACAAAATGAATCCCACACTCACACACAGCACCTGAGAATGACAGATACAGAATGAATCCCACACGAACACACAGTACCAGAGACTGACAGATACAGAATGAATCCCACACGAACACACAGTACCAGAGACTGACAGATACAGAATGAATCCCACACTCATACACCTTACCAGAGACTGACAGATACAGAATGAATCCCACACTCACACACAGTACCAGAGACTGACAGATACAGAATGTATCCCACATTCACAAACCGTACCAGAGACTGACAGACACAGAATGAATCCCACACTCACACTGTGCCAGAGACTGACAGATACAGAATGAATCCAACACTCACACACAGTCCCAGAGACTGACAGCTGCAGAATGAATCCCACACTCACACACAGTACCAGACACTGACAGAAACAGAATGAATCCCATACTCACACACAGTACCAGGAACTGACAGATGCAGAATGAATCCCACACTGACCAACCACACCAGAGACTGACATACAGAATGAATCCCACTCTCACACACAGTACCAGAGGCTGACAGATGCAGAATGAATCCCACACTCACACATCGTACCAGAGACTGAGAGATACAGAATGAATCCCACACTAACACATCGTACCAGAGACTGACAGATACAGAATGAATCCCACACTCATACACCTGACCAGAGACTGACAGATACAGAATGAATCCCACTCTCACACACAGTACCAGAGACTGACAGATACAGAATGAATCCCACACTCACATACATTTTCAGAGACTGACAGATACAGAATGAAGTGCACACTCACACAGAGTATCAGAGACTGACAGATACAGAATGAATCCCACACTCAAACACATTATCTGAGACTGACAGATACAGAAGGAATCCCACACTAACACACAGTACCAGAGACTGACAGATACGGAATGAATCCCACACTCACATACAGTACCAGAGACTGACAGATACAGAATGAATCCCACACTCACACACTGTATCAGAGACTGACAGATGCAGAATGAATCCCACACTCACACACAGTATCAGAGACTGACAGATGCAGAATGAATCCCACACTCACACACAGTACCAGAGACTGACAGATACAGAATGAATCCCACACTCACACACAGAACCAGAGACTGACAGATGCAGAATGAATCCCACACTCAAACACATTATCTGAGACTGACAGATACAGAATGAATCCCACACTCGAACACATTATCAGAGACTGACAGATACAGAAGGAATCCCACACTAACACACAGTACCAGAGACTGACAGATACAGAATGAATCCCACACTCACATACAGTACCAGAGACTGACAGATACAGAATGAATCCCACACTCACACACTGTATCAGAGACTGACAGATGCAGAATGAATCCCACACTCACACACAGTATCAGAGACTGACAGATGCAGAATGAATCCCACACTCACACACAGTACCAGAGACTGACAGATACAGAATGAATCCCACACTCACACACAGTATCAGAGACTGACAGATGCAGAATGAATCCCACACTCACACACAGTATCAGAGACTGACAGATGCAGAATGAATCCCACACTCACACACAGTACCAGAGACTGACAGATCCAGAATTAATCTCACACTCACGTACAGTATCAGATACTGACAGATACAGAATGAATCCCACACTCACACACAGTACCAGAGACTGACAGATACAGAATGAATCCCACACTCACATACAGTATCAGAGACTGACAGATACAGAATGAATCCCACACTCACACACAGTATCAGAGACTGACAGATACAGTAAGAATCCCACACTCACACACAGTATCAGAGACTGACAGATAAAGAAAGAATCCCACACTCACGCACCAGAGACGAACAGATACTGAATGAATCCCACACTCACACACAGAACCAGAGACTGACAGATGCAGAATGAATCCCACACTCAAACACATTACCTGAGACTGACAGATACAGAATGAATCCCACTCTCACATGCAGTACCAGAGACTGACAGATACAGAATGAATCCCACACTCACATACAGTACCAGAGACTGACAGATACAGAATGAATCCCACACTCACACACTGTATCAGAGACTGACAGATGCAGAATGAATCCCACACTCACACACAGTACCAGAGACTGACAGATGCAGAATGAATCCCACACTCACATACAGTACCAGAGACTGACAGATGCAGAATGAATCCCACACTCACACACTGTATCAGAGACTGACAGATGCAGAATTAATCCCACACTCACACACAGTACCAGAGACTGACAGATACAGAATGAATCCCACACTCACACACAGTATCAGAGACTGACAGATACAGAATGAATTGCACGCTCACACACAGTATCAGAGACTGACAGAAACAGAATGAATCCCACAGTCACACAAAGTACCAGAGACTGACAGATACAGAATGAATCCCACACGCACATACAGTACCAGAGACTGACAGATACAGAAATAATCCCACACTCACACACTGTATCAGAGACTGACAGATCCAGAATTAATCTCACACTCACATACAGTACCAGAGACTGACAGATACAGAATAAATCCCACACTCACACACAGTACCAGAGACTGACAGATACAGAATGAAAACCACACTCACACACAGTACCAGAGACTGACAGATACAGAATGAATACCACACTCACGCACAGTACCAGAGACTGACAGATCTTGAATGAATCCCAAACTCTCACACTGTGCCAGAGACTGACAGACACAGAATGAATTGCACACTCACGCACAGGATCAGAGACTGACAGGTACAGAATGAATCACGCACTCACCTGCAGTATCAGAGATTGACACATACAGAATGAATCCCACATTCACACACAGTACCAGAGACTGACAGATGCAGAATGAATCCCACACTCACACACAGTACCAGAGACTGACAGATACAGAATGAATCCCACACTCACACACAGTATCAGAGACTGACAGATACAGAATGAATTGCACGCTCACACACAGTATCAGAGACTGACAGAAACAGAATGAATCCCACAGTCACACAAAGTACCAGAGACTGACAGATACAGAATGAATCCCACACGCACATACAGTACCAGAGACTGACAGATACAGAAATAATCCCACACTCACACACTGTATCAGAGACTGACAGATGCAGAATGAATCCCACTCTCACACACAGTACCAGAGACTGACAGATACAGAATGAATCCCACACTCACACACAGTGACAGAGACTGTCAGATGCAGAATGAATCCCACAGCCAACAGAGTATCAGAGACTGACAGACACAGAATGAATCCCACACTCACACACAGTACCAGAGACTGACAGATCCAGAATTAATCTCACACTCACATACAGTACCAGAGACTGACAGATACAGAATAAATCCCACACTCACACACAGTACCAGAGACTGACAGATACAGAATGAATACCACACTCACACACAGCATCAGAGACTGACAGATGCAGAATGAATCCCACACTCACACACAGTACCAGAGACTGACAGATCCAGAATTAATCTCACACTCACATACAGTATCAGATACTGACAGATACAGAATGAATACCACACTCACACACAGTACCAGAGACTGACAGATACAGAATGAATACCACACTCACGCACAGTACCAGAGACTGACAGAACTTGAATGAATCCCAAACTCTCACACTGTGCCAGAGACTGACAGACACAGAATGAATTGCACACTCACGCACAGGATCAGAGACTGACAGGTACAGAATGAATCACACACTCACCTGCAGTATCAGAGATTGACACAGACAGAATGAATCCCACATTCACACACAGTACCAGAGATTGACAGATACAGAATGAGTCCCACACTCACATACAGTATCTGAGATTGACAGATACAGAATGAGTCCCACACTCACAGACAGTATCAGAGACTGACAGATACAGAATGAATCCCACACTCACACACAGTACCAGAGACTGACAGATACAGAATGAATCCCACACTCACATACAGTATCAGAGACTGACAGATACAGAATGAATCCCACACTCACACATAGTATCAGAGACTGACAGATACAGTAAGAATCCCACACTCACACACAGTATCAGAGACTGACAGATACTGAATGAATCCCACACTCACACACAGTACCAGAGACTGACAGATACAGAATGAATCCCACACTCACACACAGTACCAGAGACTGACAGATACAGAATGAATCCCACACTCACACACAGTAACAGAGACTGTCAGATGCAGAATGAATCCCACACTCACACACAGTATCAGAGACTGACAGATACAGTAAGAATCCCACACTCACACACAGTACCAGAGACTGACAGATACAGAATGAATCCCACACTCACTTACAGTACCAGAGACTGACAGATACAGAATGAATCCCACACTCACATACATTTTCAGAGACTGACAGATACAGAATGAATTGCACACTCATACACTGTATCAGAGACTGACAGATGCAGAATGAATCCCTCACTCACACACAGTACCAGAGACTGACAGATACAGAATGAGTCCCACACTCACATACAGTATCAGAGACTGACAGATACAGAATAAATCCCACACTCACACACAGTACCAGAGACTGACAGATACAGAATGAATCCCACACTCACATACAGTATCAGAGACTGACAGATACAGAATGAATCCCACACTCACACACAGTATCAGAGACTGACAGATACAGTAAGAATCCCACACTCACACACAGTATCAGAGACTGACAGAAAAAGAAAGAATCCCACACTCACGCACAATACCAGAGACTAACAGATACTGAATGAATCCCACACTCACACACAGTACCAGAGACTGACAGATATAGAATGAATCCCACACTCACATGCAGTATCAGAGACTGACAGATGCAGAATGAATCCCACACTCACACACATTATCAGAGACTGACAGATACAGATTGAATCCCACACTCACACACAGTATCAGAGACTGACAGACACAGAATGAATCCCACACTCACATACAGTTACAGAGACTGACAGATACAGAATGAATCCCACACTCACAGACAGTATCAGATACTGACAGATACAGAATGAATCCCACACTCACACACAGTACCAGAGACTGACAGATACAGAATGAATCCCACACTCACACACAGTACCAGAGACTGACAGATACAGAATGAATCCCACACTCACATACAGTACCAGAGACTGACAGATACAGAATGAATCCCACACTCACATACATTTTCAGAGACTGACAGATACAGAATGAATTGCACACTCACACAGAGTATCAGAGACTGACAGATGCAGAATGAATCCCACAATCACATACAGTAGCAGAGACTGACAGATACAGAATGAATCCCACACTCACAAACAGTATCAGACACTGACAGATACAGAATTAACCCCACACTCACACACAGTACCAGAGACTGTCAGATACAGAATGAATCCCACACTCCCACAGAGTATCAGAGACTGACAGACACAGAATGAATCCCACACTCACATACAGTATCAGAGACTGACAGATACAGAATGAATCCCACACTCACATACAGTACCAGAGGCTGACAGATACAGAATGAATCCCACACTCACACACAGTATCAGAGACTGTCAGATGCAGAATGAATCCCACACTCACACACTGTACCTGAGACTGACAGATACAGAATGAATCCCTCACTCACATACATTGTCAGAGACTGACAGATACAGAATGAATCCCACACTCATACACAGAACCAGAGACTGACAGATGCAGAATGAATCCCACACTCAAACACATTATCTGAGACTGACAGATACAGAATGAATCCCACACTCACACACTGTATCAGAGACTGACAGATGCAGAATGAATCCCTCACTCACACACAGTACCAGAGACTGACAGATACAGAATAAATCCCACACTCACACACAGTACCAGAGACTGACAGATACAGAATGAATACCACACTCACACACAGCATCAGAGACTGACAGATGCAGAATGAATCCCACACTCACACACAGTACCAGAGACTGACAGATACAGAATTAATCTCACACTCACATACAGTATCAGATACTGACAGATACAGAATGAATACCACACTCACACACAGTACCAGAGACTGACAGATACAGAATGAATACCACACTCACGCACAGCACCAGAGACTGACAGATCTTGAATGAATCCCAAACTCACACACTGTGCCAGAGACTGACAGACACAGAATGAATTGCACACTCACGCACAGGATCAGAGACTGACAGGTACAGAATGAATCCCACACTCACCTGCAGTATCAGAGATTGACACATACAGAATGAATCCCACATTCACACACAGTACCAGAGACTGACAGATACAGAATGAATCGCACACTCACACACAGTATCTGAGATTGACAGATACAGAATGAGTCCCACACTCACATACAGTATCTGAGATTGACAGATACAGAATGAGTCCCACACTCACATACAGTATCAGAGACTGACAGATACAGAATGAATCCCACACTCACACACAGTACCAGAGACTGACAGATACAGAATGAATCCCACACTCACATACAGTATCAGAGACTGACAGATACAGAATGAATCCCACACTCACACACAGTATCAGAGACTGACAGATACAGTAAGAATCCCACACTCACACACAGTATCAGAGATTGACAGATAAAGAAAGAATCCCACACTCACGCACCAGAGACTAACAGATACTGAATGAATCCCACACTCACACACAGAACCAGAGACTGACAGATGCAGAATGAATCCCACACTCAAACACATTATCTGAGACTGACAGATACAGAATGAATCCCACTCTCACATGCAGTATCAGAGACTGACAGATACAGATGGAATCCCACACTCACACACAGTATCAGAGACTGACAGATACTGAATGAATCCCACACTAACACACAGTACCAGAGACTGACAGATACAGAATGAACCCCACAATCACATACAGTACCAGAGACTGACAGATACAGAATGAATCCCACACTCACACACTGTATCAGAGACTGACAGATGCAGAATGAATCCCACACTCACACACAGTACCAGAGACTGACAGATACAGAATGAATCCCACACTCACACACAGTATCAGAGACTGACAGATACAGAATGAATTGCACGCTCACACACAGTATCAGAGACTGACAGAAACAGAATGAATCCCACAGTCACACAAAGTACCAGAGACTGACAGATACAGAATGAATCCCACACGCACATACAGTACCAGAGACTGACAGATACAGAAATAATCCCACACTCACACACTGTATCAGAGACTGACAGATGCAGAATGAATCCCACACTCACACACAGTACCAGAGTCTGACAGATACAGAATGAATCCCACACTCACACACAGTGACAGAGACTGTCAGATGCAGAATGAATCCCACAGCCAACAGAGTATCAGAGACTGACAGATGCAGAATGAATCCCACAATCACATACAGTAGCAGAGACTGACAGATACAGAATGAATCCCACACTCACAAACAGTATCAGACACTGACAGATACAGAATTA
Organism: Heptranchias perlo; assembly: GCF_035084215.1. Taxonomy (NCBI): domain Eukaryota; kingdom Metazoa; phylum Chordata; class Chondrichthyes; order Hexanchiformes; family Hexanchidae; genus Heptranchias; species Heptranchias perlo. The sequence continues at coordinate 21,339,048 of NC_090370.1, forward strand.
ACCCCACACTCACACACAGTACCAGAGACTGTCAGATACAGAATGAATCCCACACTCCCACAGAGTATCAGAGACTGACAGACACAGAATGAATCCCACACTCACATACAGTATCAGAGACTGACAGGTACAGAATGAATCCCACACTCACATACAGTACCAGAGGCTGACAGATACAGAATGAATCCCACACTCACACACAGTATCAGAGACTGTCAGATGCAGAATGAATCCCACACTCACACACTGTACCTGAGACTGACAGATACAGAATGAATCCCTCACTCACATACATTGTCAGAGACTGACAGATACAGAATGAATCCCACACTCATACACAGAACCAGAGACTGACAGATGCAGAATGAATCCCACACTCAAACACATTATCTGAGACTGACAGATACAGAATGAATCCCACACTCACACACTGTATCAGAGACTGACAGATGCAGAATGAATCCCTCACTCACACACAGTACCAGAGACTGACAGATACAGAATGAATACCACACTCACACACAGCATCAGAGACTGACAGATGCAGAATGAATCCCACACTCACACACAGTACCAGAGACTGACAGATCCAGAATTAATCTCACACTCACATACAGTATCAGATACTGACAGATACAGAATGAATACCACACTCACACACAGTACCAGAGACTGACAGATACAGAATGAATACCACACTCACGCACAGCACCAGAGACTGACAGATCTTGAATGAATCCCAAACTCACACACTGTGCCAGAGACTGACAGACACAGAATGAATTGCACACTCACGCACAGGATCAGAGACTGACAGGGACAGAATGAATCCCACACTCACCTGCAGTATCAGAGATTGACAAATACAGAATGAATCCCACATTCACACACAGTACCAGAGACTGACAGATACAGAATGAATCGCACACTCACACACAGTATCTGAGATTGACAGATACAGAATGAGTCCCACACTCACATACAGTATCTGAGATTGACAGATACAGAATGAGTCCCACACTCACATACAGTATCAGAGACTGACAGATACAGAATGAATCCCACACTCACACACAGTACCAGAGACTGACAGATACAGAATGAATCCCACACTCACATACAGTATCAGAGACTGACAGATACAGAATGAATCCCACACTCACACACAGTATCAGAGACTGACAGATACAGTAAGAATCCCACACTCACACACAGTATCAGAGATTGACAGATAAAGAAAGAATCCCACACTCACGCACCAGAGACTAACAGATACTGAATGAATCCCACACTCACACACAGAACCAGAGACTGACAGATGCAGAATGAATCCCACACTCAAACACATTATCAGAGACTGACAGATACAGAATGAATCCCACTCTCACATGCAGTATCAGAGACTGACAGATACAGAATGAATCCCACACTCAAACACATTATCAGAGACTGACAGATACAGAAGGAATCCCACACTCACACACAGTATCAGAGACTGACAGATACTGAATGAATCCCACACTAACACACAGTACCAGAGACTGACAGATACAGAATGAACCCCACAATCACATACAGTACCAGAGACTGACAGATACAGAATGAATCCCACACTCACACACTGTATCAGAGACTGACAGATGCAGAATGAATCCCACACTCACACACAGTATCAGAGACTGACAGATAAAGAAAGAATCCCACACTCACGCACCAGAGACTAACAGATACTGAATGAATCCCACACTCACACACAGAACCAGAGACTGACAGATGCAGAATGAATCCCACACTCAAACACATTATCTGAGACTGACAGATACAGAATGAATCCCACTCTCACATGCAGTATCAGAGACTGACAGATACAGATGGAATCCCACACTCACACACAGTATCAGAGACTGACAGATACTGAATGAATCCCACACTAACACACAGTACCAGAGACTGACAGATACAGAATGAACCCCACAATCACATACAGTACCAGAGACTGACAGATACAGAATGAATCCCACACTCACACACTGTATCAGAGACTGACAGATGCAGAATGAATCCCACACTCACACACAGTACCAGAGACTGACAGATACAGAATGAATCCCACACTCACACACAGTATCAGAGACTGACAGATACAGAATGAATTGCACGCTCACACACAGTATCAGAGACTGACAGAAACAGAATGAATCCCACAGTCACACAAAGTACCAGAGACTGACAGATACAGAATGAATCCCACACGCACATACAGTACCAGAGACTGACAGATACAGAAATAATCCCACACTCACACACTGTATCAGAGACTGACAGATGCAGAATGAATCCCACACTCACACACAGTACCAGAGTCTGACAGATACAGAATGAATCCCACACTCACACACAGTGACAGAGACTGTCAGATGCAGAATGAATCCCACAGCCAACAGAGTATCAGAGACTGACAGATGCAGAATGAATCCCACAATCACATACAGTAGCAGAGACTGACAGATACAGAATGAATCCCACACTCACAAACAGTATCAGACACTGACAGATACAGAATTAACCCCACACTCACACACAGTACCAGAGACTGTCAGATACAGAATGAATCCCACACTCCCACAGAGTATCAGAGACTGACAGACACAGAATGAATCCCACACTCACATACAGTATCAGAGACTGACAGGTACAGAATGAATCCCACACTCACATACAGTACCAGAGGCTGACAGATACAGAATGAATCCCACACTCACACACAGTATCAGAGACTGTCAGATGCAGAATGAATCCCACACTCACACACTGTACCTGAGACTGACAGATACAGAATGAATCCCTCACTCACATACATTGTCAGAGACTGACAGATACAGAATGAATCCCACACTCATACACAGAACCAGAGACTGACAGATGCAGAATGAATCCCACACTCAAACACATTATCTGAGACTGACAGATACAGAATGAATCCCACACTCACACACTGTATCAGAGACTGACAGATGCAGAATGAATCCCTCACTCACACACAGTACCAGAGACTGACAGATACAGAATGAATACCACACTCACACACAGCATCAGAGACTGACAGATGCAGAATGAATCCCACACTCACACACAGTACCAGAGACTGACAGATCCAGAATTAATCTCACACTCACATACAGTATCAGATACTGACAGATACAGAATGAATACCACACTCACACACAGTACCAGAGACTGACAGATACAGAATGAATACCACACTCACGCACAGCACCAGAGACTGACAGATCTTGAATGAATCCCAAACTCACACACTGTGCCAGAGACTGACAGACACAGAATGAATTGCACACTCACGCACAGGATCAGAGACTGACAGGGACAGAATGAATCCCACACTCACCTGCAGTATCAGAGATTGACAAATACAGAATGAATCCCACATTCACACACAGTACCAGAGACTGACAGATACAGAATGAATCGCACACTCACACACAGTATCTGAGATTGACAGATACAGAATGAGTCCCACACTCACATACAGTATCTGAGATTGACAGATACAGAATGAGTCCCACACTCACATACAGTATCAGAGACTGACAGATACAGAATGAATCCCACACTCACACACAGTACCAGAGACTGACAGATACAGAATGAATCCCACACTCACATACAGTATCAGAGACTGACAGATACAGAATGAATCCCACACTCACACACAGTATCAGAGACTGACAGATACAGTAAGAATCCCACACTCACACACAGTATCAGAGATTGACAGATAAAGAAAGAATCCCACACTCACGCACCAGAGACTAACAGATACTGAATGAATCCCACACTCACACACAGAACCAGAGACTGACAGATGCAGAATGAATCCCACACTCAAACACATTATCAGAGACTGACAGATACAGAATGAATCCCACTCTCACATGCAGTATCAGAGACTGACAGATACAGAATGAATCCCACACTCAAACACATTATCAGAGACTGACAGATACAGAAGGAATCCCACACTCACACACAGTATCAGAGACTGACAGATACTGAATGAATCCCACACTAACACACAGTACCAGAGACTGACAGATACAGAATGAACCCCACAATCACATACAGTACCAGAGACTGACAGATACAGAATGAATCCCACACTCACACACTGTATCAGAGACTGACAGATGCAGAATGAATCCCACACTCACACACAGTACCAGAGACTGACAGATACAGAATGAATCCCACACTCACACACAGTACCAGACACTGACAGATACAGAATGAATCCCACACGCACATACAGTACCAGAGACTGACAGATACAGAAATAATCCCACACTCACACACTGTATCAGAGACTGACAGATGCAGAATGAATCCCACACTCACACACAGTACCAGAGACTGACAGATACAGAATGAATCCCACACTCACACACAGTGACAGAGACTGTCAGATGCAGAATGAATCCCACAGCCAACAGAGTATCAGAGACTGACAGACACAGAATGAATCCCACACTCACACACAGTACCAGAGACTGACAGATCCAGAATTAATCTCACACTCACATACAGTACCAGAGACTGACAGATACAGAATAAATCCCACACTCACACACAGTACCAGAGACTGACAGATACAGAATGAATACCACACTCACACACAGCATCAGAGACTGACAGATGCAGAATGAATCCCACACTCACACACAGTACCAGAGACTGACAGATCCAGAATTAATCTCACACTCACATACAGTATCAGATACTGACAGATACAGAATGAATACCACACTCACACACAGTACCAGAGACTGACAGATACAGAATGAATACCACACTCACGCACAGTACCAGAGACTGACAGATCTTGAATGAATCCCAAACACTCACACTGTGCCAGAGACTGACAGACACAGAATGAATTGCACACTCACGCACAGGATCAGAGACTGACAGGTACAGAATGAATCACACACTCACCTGCAGTATCAGAGATTGACACATACAGAATGAATCCCACATTCACACACAGTACCAGAGACTGACAGATACAGAATGAATCGCACACTCACATACAGTATCTGAGATTGACAGATACAGAATGAGTCCCACACTCACATACAGTATCTGAGATTGACAGATACAGAATGAGTCCCACACTCACATGCAGTATCAGAGACTGACAGATACTGAATGAATCCCACACTCACACACAGTACCAGAGACTGACAGACACAGAATGAATCCCACACTCACATGCAGTTACAGAGACTGACAGATACAGAATGAATCCCACACTCATACACAGTATCAGATACTGACAGATACAGAATGAATCCCGCACTCACATACAGTACCAGAGACTGACAGATACAGTAAGAATCCCACACTCACACACAGTATCAGAGATTGACAGATAAAGAAAGAATCCCACACTCACGCACCAGAGACTAACAGATACTGAATGAATCCCACACTCACACACAGAACCAGAGACTGACAGATGCAGAATGAATCCCACACTCAAACACATTATCTGAGACTGACAGATACAGAATGAATCCCACTCTCACATGCAGTATCAGAGACTGACAGATACAGATGGAATCCCACACTCACACACAGTATCAGAGACTGACAGATACTGAATGAATCCCACACTAACACACAGTACCAGAGACTGACAGATACAGAATGAACCCCACAATCACATACAGTACCAGAGACTGACAGATACAGAATGAATCCCACACTCACACACTGTATCAGAGACTGACAGATGCAGAATGAATCCCACACTCACACACAGTACCAGAGACTGACAGATACAGAATGAATCCCACACTCACACACAGTATCAGAGACTGACAGATACAGAATGAATTGCACGCTCACACACAGTATCAGAGACTGACAGAAACAGAATGAATCCCACAGTCACACAAAGTACCAGAGACTGACAGATACAGAATGAATCCCACACGCACATACAGTACCAGAGACTGACAGATACAGAAATAATCCCACACTCACACACTGTATCAGAGACTGACAGATGCAGAATGAATCCCACACTCACACACAGTACCAGAGTCTGACAGATACAGAATGAATCCCACACTCACACACAGTGACAGAGACTGTCAGATGCAGAATGAATCCCACAGCCAACAGAGTATCAGAGACTGACAGATGCAGAATGAATCCCACAATCACATACAGTAGCAGAGACTGACAGATACAGAATGAATCCCACACTCACAAACAGTATCAGACACTGACAGATACAGAATTAACCCCACACTCACACACAGTACCAGAGACTGTCAGATACAGAATGAATCCCACACTCCCACAGAGTATCAGAGACTGACAGACACAGAATGAATCCCACACTCACATACAGTATCAGAGACTGACAGGTACAGAATGAATCCCACACTCACATACAGTACCAGAGGCTGACAGATACAGAATGAATCCCACACTCACACACAGTATCAGAGACTGTCAGATGCAGAATGAATCCCACACTCACACACTGTACCTGAGACTGACAGATACAGAATGAATCCCTCACTCACATACATTGTCAGAGACTGACAGATACAGAATGAATCCCACACTCATACACAGAACCAGAGACTGACAGATGCAGAATGAATCCCACACTCAAACACATTATCTGAGACTGACAGATACAGAATGAATCCCACACTCACACACTGTATCAGAGACTGACAGATACAGAATGAATCCCACACTCATACACAGAACCAGAGACTGACAGATGCAGAATGAATCCCACACTCACACACAGTATCAGAGATTGACAGATAAAGAAAGAATCCCACACTCACGCACCAGAGACTAACAGATACTGAATGAATCCCACACTCACACACAGAACCAGAGACTGACAGATGCAGAATGAATCCCACACTCAAACACATTATCAGAGACTGACAGATACAGAATGAATCCCACTCTCACATGCAGTATCAGAGACTGACAGATACAGAATGAATCCCACACTCAAACACATTATCAGAGACTGACAGATACAGAAGGAATCCCACACTCACACACAGTATCAGAGACTGACAGATACTGAATGAATCCCACACTAACACACAGTACCAGAGACTGACAGATACAGAATGAACCCCACAATCACATACAGTACCAGAGACTGACAGATACAGAATGAATCCCACACTCACACACTGTATCAGAGACTGACAGATGCAGAATGAATCCCACACTCACACACAGTACCAGAGACTGACAGATACAGAATGAATCCCACACTCACACACAGTACCAGAGACTGACAGATACAGAATGAATCCCACACGCACATACAGTACCAGAGACTGACAGATACAGAAATAATCCCACACTCACACACTGTATCAGAGACTGACAGATGCAGAATGAATCCCACACTCACACACAGTACCAGAGACTGACAGATACAGAATGAATCCCACACTCACACACAGTGACAGAGACTGTCAGATGCAGAATGAATCCCACAGCCAACAGAGTATCAGAGACTGACAGACACAGAATGAATCCCACACTCACACACAGTACCAGAGACTGACAGATCCAGAATTAATCTCACACTCACATACAGTACCAGAGACTGACAGATACAGAATAAATCCCACACTCACACACAGCACCAGAGACTGACAGATACAGAATGAATACCACACTCACACACAGCATCAGAGACTGACAGATGCAGAATGAATCCCACACTCACACACAGTACCAGAGACTGACAGATCCAGAATTAATCTCACACTCACATACAGTATCAGATACTGACAGATACAGAATGAATACCACACTCACACACAGTACCAGAGACTGACAGATACAGAATGAATACCACACTCACGCACAGTACCAGAGACTGACAGATCTTGAATGAATCCCAAACACTCACACTGTGCCAGAGACTGACAGATACAGAATGAATCCCTCACTCACATACATTGTCAGAGACTGACAGATACAGAATGAATCCCACACTCATACACAGAACCAGAGACTGACAGATGCAGAATGAATCCCACACTCAAACACATTATCTGAGACTGACAGATACAGAATGAATCCCACACTCACACACTGTATCAGAGACTGACAGATGCAGAATGAATCCCTCACTCACACACAGTACCAGAGACTGACAGATACAGAATGAATACCACACTCACGCACAGTACCAGAGACTGACAGATCTTGAATGAATCCCAAACACTCACACTGTGCCAGAGACTGACAGACACAGAATGAATTGCACACTCACGCACAGGATCAGAGACTGACAGATACAGAATGAATCCCACACTCACCTGCAGTATCAGAGATTGACACATACAGAATGAATCCCACATTCACACACAGTACCAGAGACTGACAGATACAGAATGAATCGCACACTCACATACAGTATCTGAGATTGACAGATACAGAATGAGTCCCAGAATCACATACAGTATCTGAGATTGACAGATACAGAATGAGTCCCACACTCACATGCAGTATCAGAGACTGACAGATACTGAATGAATCCCACACTCACACACAGTACCAGAGACTGACAGACACAGAATGAATCCCACACTCACATGCAGTTACAGAGACTGACAGATACAGAATGAATCCCACACTCATACACAGTATCAGATACTGACAGATACAGAATGAATCCCGCACTCACATACAGTACCAGAGACTGACAGATACAGTAAGAATCCCACACTCACACACAGTATCAGAGATTGACAGATAAAGAAAGAATCCCACACTCACGCACCAGAGACTAACAGATACTGAATGAATCCCACACTCACACACAGAACCAGAGACTGACAGATGCAGAATGAATCCCACACTCAAACACATTATCTGAGACTGACAGATACAGAATGAATCCCACTCTCACATGCAGTATCAGAGACTGACAGATACAGAATGAATCCCACACTAACACACAGTACCAGAGACTGACAGATACAGAATGAACCCCACAATCACATACAGTACCAGAGACTGACAGATACAGAATGAATCCCACACTCACACACTGTATCAGAGACTGACAGATGCAGAATGAATCCCACACTCACACACAGTACCAGAGACTGACAGATACAGAATGAATCCCACACTCACACACAGTATCAGAGACTGACAGATACAGAATGAATTGCACGCTCACACACAGTATCAGAGACTGACAGAAACAGAATGAATCCCACAGTCACACAAAGTACCAGAGACTGACAGATACAGAATGAATCCCACACGCACATACAGTACCAGAGACTGACAGATACAGAAATAATCCCACACTCTCACACTGTATCAGAGACTGACAGATGCAGAATGAATCCCACACTCACACACAGTACCAGAGTCTGACAGATACAGAATGAATCCCACACTCACACACAGTGACAGAGACTGTCAGATGCAGAATGAATCCCACAGCCAACAGAGTATCAGAGACTGACAGATGCAGAATGAATCCCACAATCACATAAAGTAGCAGAGACTGACAGATACAGAATGAATCCCACACTCACAAACAGTATCAGACACTGACAGATACAGAATTAACCCCACACTCACACACAGTACCAGAGACTGTCAGATACAGAATGAATCCCACACTCCCACAGAGTATCAGAGACTGACAGACACAGAATGAATCCCACACTCACATACAGTATCAGAGACTGACAGGTACAGAATGAATCCCACACTCACATACAGTACCAGAGGCTGACAGATACAGAATGAATCCCACACTCACACACAGTATCAGAGACTGTCAGATGCAGAATGAATCCCACACTCACACACTGTACCTGAGACTGACAGATACAGAATGAATCCCTCACTCACATACATTGTCAGAGACTGACAGATACAGAATGAATCCCACACTCATACACAGAACCAGAGACTGACAGATGCAGAATGAATCCCACACTCAAACACATTATCTGAGACTGACAGATACAGAATGAATCCCACACTCACACACTGTATCAGAGACTGACAGATGCAGAATGAATCCCTCACTCACACACAGTACCAGAGACTGACAGATACAGAATGAATACCACACTCACACACAGCATCAGAGACTGACAGATGCAGAATGAATCCCACACTCACACACAGTACCAGAGACTGACAGATCCAGAATTAATCTCACACTCACATACAGTATCAGATACTGACAGATACAGAATGAATACCACACTCACACACAGTACCAGAGACTGACAGATACAGAATGAATACCACACTCACGCACAGCACCAGAGACTGACAGATCTTGAATGAATCCCAAACTCACACACTGTGCCAGAGACTGACAGACACAGAATGAATTGCACACTCACGCACAGGATCAGAGACTGACAGGTACAGAATGAATCCCACACTCACCTGCAGTATCAGAGATTGACACATACAGAATGAATCCCACATTCACACACAGTACCAGAGACTGACAGATACAGAATGAATCGCACACTCACACACAGTATCTGAGATTGACAGATACAGAATGAGTCCCACACTCACATACAGTATCTGAGATTGACAGATACAGAATGAGTCCCACACTCACATACAGTATCAGAGACTGACAGATACAGAATGAATCCCACACTCACACACAGTACCAGAGACTGACAGATACAGAATGAATCCCACACTCACATACAGTATCAGAGACTGACAGATACAGAATGAATCCCACACTCACACACAGTATCAGAGACTGACAGATACAGTAAGAATCCCACACTCACACACAGTATCAGAGATTGACAGATAAAGAAAGAATCCCACACTCACGCACCAGAGACTAACAGATACTGAATGAATCCCACACTCACACACAGAACCAGAGACTGACAGATGCAGAATGAATCCCACACTCAAACACATTATCTGAGACTGACAGATACAGAATGAATCCCACTCTCACATGCAGTATCAGAGACTGACAGATACAGAATGAATCCCACTCTCACATGCAGTATCAGAGACTGACAGATACAGAATGAATCCCACACTCAAACACATTATCAGAGACTGACAGATACAGAAGGAATCCCACACTCACACACAGTATCAGAGACTGACAGATACTGAATGAATCCCACACTAACACACAGTACCAGAGACTGACAGATACAGAATGAACCCCACACTCACACACAGTACCAGAGACTGACAGATACAGAATGAATCCCACACGCACATACAGTACCAGAGACTGACAGATACAGAAATAATCCCACACTCACACACTGTATCAGAGACTGACAGATGCAGAATGAATCCCACACTCACACACAGTACCAGAGACTGACAGATACAGAATGAATCCCACACTCACACACAGTGACAGAGACTGTCAGATGCAGAATGAATCCCACAGCCAACAGAGTATCAGAGACTGACAGACACAGAATGAATCCCACACTCACACACAGTACCAGAGACTGACAGATCCAGAATTAATCTCACACTCACATGCAGTACCAGAGACTGACAGATACAGAATAAATCCCACACTCACACACAGTACCAGAGACTGACAGATACAGAATGAATACCACACTCACACACAGCATCAGAGACTGACAGATGCAGAATGAATCCCACACTCACACACAGTACCAGAGACTGACAGATCCAGAATTAATCTCACACTCACATACAGTATCAGATACTGACAGATACAGAATGAATACCACACTCACACACAGTACCAGAGACTGACAGATACAGAATGAATACCACACTCACGCACAGTACCAGAGACTGACAGATCTTGAATGAATCCCAAACACTCACACTGTGCCAGAGACTGACAGACACAGAATGAATTGCACACTCACGCACAGGATCAGAGACTGACAGGTACAGAATGAATCACACACTCACCTGCAGTATCAGAGATTGACACATACAGAATGAATCCCACATTCACACACAGTACCAGAGACTGACAGATACAGAATGAATCGCACACTCACATACAGTATCTGAGATTGACAGATACAGAATGAGTCCCACACTCACATACAGTATCTGAGATTGACAGATACAGAATGAGTCCCACACTCACATGCAGTATCAGAGACTGACAGATACTGAATGAATCCCACACTCACACACAGTACCAGAGACTGACAGACACAGAATGAATCCCACACTCACATGCAGTTACAGAGACTGACAGATACAGAATGAATCCCACACTCATACACAGTATCAGATACTGACAGATACAGAATGAATCCCGCACTCACACACAGTACCAGAGACTGACAGATACAGAATGAATCCCACACTCACACACAGTCCCAGAGACTGACAGATACAGAATGAATCCCACACTCACATACAGTACCAGAGACTGACAGATACAGAATGAATCCCACACTCACACACAGTCCCAGAGACTGACAGATACAGAATGAATCCCACACTCACATACAGTACCAGAGACTGACAGATACAGAATGAATCCCACACTCACATACAGTAGCAGAGACTGACAGATACAGAATGAATCCCACACTCACAAACAGTATCAGACACTGACAGATACAGAATTAACCCCACACTCACACACAGTACCAAAGACTGTCAGATAAAGAATGAATCCCACACTCCCACAGAGTATCAGAGACTGACAGACACAGAATGAATCCCACACTCACATACAGTATCAGAGACTGACAGATACAGAATGAATCCCACACTCACATACAGTACCAGAGACTGACAGATACAGAATGAATCCCACACTCACACACAGTGACAGAGACTGTCAGATGCAGAATGAATCCCACAGCCAACAGAGTATCAGAGACTGACAGACACAGAATGAATCCCACACTCACACACAGTACCAGAGACTGACAGATCCAGAATTAATCTCACACTCACATACAGTACCAGAGACTGACAGATACAGAATAAATCCCACACTCACACACAGTACCAGAGACTGACAGATACAGAATGAATACCACACTCACACACAGCATCAGAGACTGACAGATGCAGAATGAATACCACACTCACACACAGTATCAGATACTGACAGATACAGAAATAATCCCACACTCACACACTGTATCAGAGACTGACAGATGCAGAATGAATCCCACACTCACACACAGTACCAGAGACTGACAGATACAGAATGAATCCCACACTCACACACAGTGACAGAGACTGTCAGATGCAGAATGAATCCCACAGCCAACAGAGTATCAGAGACTGACAGACACAGAATGAATCCCACACTCACACACAGTACCAGAGACTGACAGATCCAGAATTAATCTCACACTCACATACAGTACCAGAGACTGACAGATACAGAATAAATCCCACACTCACACACAGTACCAGAGACTGACAGATACAGAATGAATACCACACTCACACACAGCATCAGAGACTGACAGATGCAGAATGAATCCCACACTCACACACAGTACCAGAGACTGACAGATCCAGAATTAATCTCACACTCACATACAGTATCAGATACTGACAGATACAGAATGAATACCACACTCACACACAGTACCAGAGACTGACAGATACAGAATGAATACCACACTCACGCACAGTACCAGAGACTGACAGATCTTGAATGAATCCCAAACACTCACACTGTGCCAGAGACTGACAGACACAGAATGAATTGCACACTCACGCACAGGATCAGAGACTGACAGGTACAGAATGAATCACACACTCACCTGCAGTATCAGAGATTGACACATGCAGAATGAATCCCACATTCACACACAGTACCAGAGACTGACAGATACAGAATGAATCGCACACTCACATACAGTATCTGAGATTGACAGATACAGAATGAGTCCCACACTCACATACAGTATCTGAGATTGACAGATACAGAATGAGTCCCACACTCACATGCAGTATCAGAGACTGACAGATACTGAATGAATCCCACACTCACACACAGTACCAGAGACTGACAGACACAGAATGAATCCCACACTCACATGCAGTTACAGAGACTGACAGATACAGAATGAATCCCACACTCATACACAGTATCAGATACTGACAGATACAGAATGAATCCCGCACTCACACACAGTACCAGAGACTGAAAGATACAGAATGAATCCCACACTCACACACAGTACCAGAGACTGACAGATACAGAATGAATCCCACACTCACATACAGTACCAGAGACTGACAGATACAGAATGAATCCCACACTCACACACAGTACCAGAGACTGACAGATGCAGAATGAATCCCACACTCACACACAGTACCAGAGACTGTCAGATACAGAATGAATCCCACACTCCCACAGAGTATCAGAGACTGACAGATACAGAATGAATCCCACACTCACAGACAGTACCAGAGGCTGACAGATACAGAATGAATCCCACACTCACACACAGTATCAGAGACTGTCAGATGCAGAATGAATCCCACACTCACACACTGTACCTGAGACTGACAGATACAGAATGAATCCCTCACTCACATACATTGTCAGAGACTGACAGATGCAGAATGAATCCCACACTCGTACACAGAACCAGAGACTGACAGATGCAGAATGAATCCCACACTCAAACACATTATCTGAGACTGACAGATACAGAATGAATCCCACACTCACACACTGTATCAGAGACTGACAGATGCAGAATGAATCCCTCACTCACACACAGTACCAGATACTGACAGATACAGAATGAATCCCACACTCACACACAGTATCAGAGACTGACAGATACAGAATGAATTGCACTCTCACACACAGTATCAGAGACTGACAGAAACAGAATGAATCCCACAGTCACACACAGTACCAGAGACTGACAGATACAGAATGAATCCCAAACTCACATACAGTACCAGAGACTGACAGATACAGAAATAATCCCACACTCACAAACTGTATCAGAGACTGACAGATACAGAATGAATCCCACACTCACACACAGTATCAGAGACTGACAGATACAGTAAGAATCCCACACTCACACACATTATCTGAGACTGACAGATACAGAATGAATCCCACACTCACACACTGTATCAGAGACTGACAGATACAGAATGAGTCCCACACTCACATGCAGTATCAGAGACTGACAGATACAGAATAAATCCCACACTCACACACAGTACCAGAGACTGACAGATACAGAATGAATCCCACACTCACATACAGTATCAGAGACTGACAGATACAGAATGAATCCCACACTCACACACAGTATCAGAGACTGACAGATACAGTAAGAATCCCACACTCACACACAGTATCAGAGACTGACAGAAAATGAAAGAATCCCACACTCACGCACAATACCAGAGACTAACAGATACAGAATAAATCCCACACTCACACACAGTACCAGAGACTGACAGATACAGAATGAATCCCACACTCACATACAGTATCAGAGACTGACAGATACAGAATGAATCCCACACTCACACACAGTATCAGAGACTGACAGATACAGTAAGAATCCCACACTCACACACAGTATCAGAGACTGACAGAAAAAGAAAGAATCCCACACTCACGCACAATACCAGAGACTAACAGATACTGAATGAATCCCACACTCACACACAGTACCAGAGACTGACAGATAGAGAATGAATCCCACACTCACATGCAGTATCAGAGACTGACAGATGCAGAATGAATCCCACACTCACACACATTATCAGAGACTGACAGATACAGATTGAATCCCGCACTCACACACAGTATCAGAGACTGACAGACACAGAATGAATCCCACACTCACATACAGTTACAGAGGCTGACAGGTACAGAATGAATCCCACACTCACACACAGTATCAGACACTGACAGATACAGAATGAATCCCACACTCACACACAGTACCAGAGACTGACAGATACAGAATGAATCCCACACTCACACACAGTACCAGAGACTGACAGATACAGAATGAATCCCACACTCACAAACAGTACCAGAGACTGACAGATACAGAATGAATCCCACACTCACATACATTTTCAGAGACTGACAGATACAGAATGAATTGCACACTCACACAGAGTATCAGAGACTGACAGATGCAGAATGAATCCCACAATCACATACAGTAGCAGAGACTGACAGATACAGAATGAATCCCACACTCACAAACAGTATCAGACACTGACAGATACAGAATTAACCCCACACTCACACACAGTTCCAGAGACTGTCAGATACAGAATGAATCCCACACTCCCACAGAGTATCAGAGACTGACAGACACAGAATGAATCCCACACTCACATACAGTATCAGAGTCTGACAGATACAGAATGAATCCCACACTCACATACAGTACCAGAGGCTGACAGATACAGAATGAATCCCACACTCACACACAGTATCAGAGACTGTCAGATGCAGAATGAATCCCACACTCACACACTGTACCTGAGACTGACAGATACAGAATGAATCCCTCACTCACATACATTGTCAGAGACTGACAGATACAGAATGAATCCCACACTCATACACAGAACCAGAGACTGACAGATGCAGAATGAATCCCACACTCAAACACATTATCTGAGACTGACAGATACAGAATGAATCCCACACTCACACACTGTATCAGAGACTGACAGATGCAGAATGAATCCCTCACTCACACACAGTACCAGAGACTGACAGATACAGAATGAATCCCACACTCACACACAGTATCAGAGACTGACAGATACAGAATGAATTGCACTCTCACACACAGTATCAGAGACTGACAGAAACAGAATGAATCCCACAGTCACACACAGTACCAGAGACTGACAGATACAGAATGAATCCCACACTCACATACAGTACCAGAGACTGACAGAAACAGAAATAATCCCACACTCACACACTGCATCAGAGACTGACAGATGCAGAATGAATCCCACACTCACACACAGTACCAGAGACTGACAGATACAGAATGAATCCCACACTCACACACAGTAACAGAGACTGTCAGATGCAGAATGAATCCCACACTCACACACAGTATCAGAGACTGACAGATAAAGAAAGAATCCCACACTCACGTACAATACCAGAGACTAACAGATACTGAATGAATCCCACACTCACACACAGTACCAGAGACTGACAGATATAGAATGAATCCCACACTCACATGCAGTATCAGAGACTGACAGATGCAGAATGAATCCCACACTCACACACATTATCAGAGACTGACAGATACAGATTGAATCCCACACTCACACACAGTTACAGAGACTGACAGATGCAGAATGAATCCCACACTCACACACATTATCAGAGACTGACAGACACAGAATGAATCCCACAGTCACTCACAGTATCAGAGACTGACAGATGCAGAATGAATCCCACACTCACATACAGTTACAGAGACTGACAGATGCAGAATGAATCCCACACTCACACACAGTATCAGATACTGACAGATACAGAATGAATCCCACACTCACACACAGTACCAGAGACTGACAGATACAGAATGAATCCCACACTCACACACAGTACCAGAGACTGACAGATACAGAATGAATCCCACACTCACATACAGTACCAGAGACTGACAGATACAGAATGAATCCCACACTCACATACATTTTCAGAGACTGACAGATACAGAATGAATTGCACACTCACACACTGTATCAGAGACTGACAGATGCAGAATGAATCCCTCACTCACACACAGTCCCAGAGACTGACAGATACAGAATGAATCCCACACTCACATACAGTATCAGAGACTGACAGATACAGAATGAATCCCACACTCACACACAGTATCAGAGACTGACAGATACAGTAAGAATCCCACACTCACACACAGTACCAGAGACTGACAGATATAGAATGAATCCCACACTCACACGCAGTATCAGAGACTGACAGATGCAGAATGAATCCCACACTCACACACATTATCAGAGACTGACAGATACAGATTGAATCCCACACTCAGACACAGTATCAGAGACTGACAGACACAGAATGAATCCCACACTCACATACAGTTACAGAGACTGACAGATACAGAATGAATCCCACACTCACACACAGTATCAGACACTGACAGATACAGAATGAATCCCACACTCACACACAGTACCAGAGACTGACAGATACAGAATGAATCCCACACTCACACACAGTACCAGAGACTGACAGATACAGAATGAATCCCACACTCACATACAGTACCAGAGACTGACAGATACAGAATGAATCCCACACTCACATACATTTTCAGAGACTGACAGATACAGAATGAATTGCACACTCACACAGAGTATCAGAGACTGACAGATGCAGAATGAATCCCACAATCACATACAGTTGCAGAGACTGACAGATACAGAATGAATCCCACACTCACAAACAGTATCAGACACTGACGATACAGAATTAACCCCACACTCACACACAGTACCAGAGACTGTCAGATACAGAATGAATCCCACACTCCCACAGAGTATCAGAGACTGACAGACACAGAATGAATCCCACACTCACATACAGTATCAGAGACTGACAGATACAGAATGAATCCCACACTCACATACAGTACCAGAGGCTGACAGATACAGAATGAATCCCACACTCACACACAGTATCAGAGACTGTCAGATGCAGAATGAATCCCACACTCACACACTGTACCTGGGACTGACAGATACAGAATGAATCCCTCACTCACATACATTGTCAGAGACTGACAGATACAGAATGAATCCCACACTCAAACACATTATCTGAGACTGACAGATACAGAATGAATCCCACACTCACACACTGTATCAGAGACTGACAGATGCAGAATGAATCCCTCACTCACACACAGTACCAGAGACTGACAGATACAGAATGAATCCCACACTCACACACAGTATCAGAGACTGACAGATACAGAATGAATTGCACTCTCACACACAGTATCAGAGACTGACAGAAACAGAATGAATCCCACAGTCACACACAGTACCAGAGACTGACAGATACAGAATGAATCCCACACTCACATACAGTACCAGAGACTGACAGATACAGAAATAATCCCACACTCACACACTGTATCAGAGACTGACAGGTACAGAATGAATCCCACACTCACACACAGTAACAGAGACTGTCAGATGCAGAATGAATCCCACACTCACACACAGTATCAGAGACTGACAGATACAGTAAGAATCCCACACTCACACACAGTATCAGAGACTGACAGATAAAGAAAGAATCCCACACTCACGCACAATACCAGAGACTAACAGATACTGAATGAATCCCACACTCACACACAGTACCAGAGACTGACAGAAAGAGAATGAATCCCACACTCACATGCAGTATCAGAGACTGACAGATGCAGAATGAATCCCACACTCACACACAGTATCAGATACTGACAGATACAGAATGAATCCCACACTCACACACAGTATCAGATACTGACAGATACAGAATGAATCCCACACTCACACACAGTACCAGAGACTGACAGATACAGATTGAATCCCACACTCACACACAGTATCAGATACTGACAGATACAGAATGAATCCCACACTCACACACAGTACCAGAGACTGACAGATACAGAATGAATCCCACACTCACACACAGTACCAGAGACTGACAGATACAGAATGAATCCCACACTCACACACAGTATCAGAGACTGACAGATACAGAATGAATCCCACATTCACACACAGTACCAGAGAATGACAGATACAGAATGAATCCCACACTCACATACAGTAGCAGAGACTGACAGATACAGAATGAATCCCACACTCACAAACAGTATCAGACACTGACAGATACAGAATGAACCCCACACTCACACACAGTACCAGAGACTGTCAGATACAGAATGAATCCCTCACTCACATACATTGTCAGAGACTGACAGATACAGAATGAATCCCACACTCATACACCGAACCAGAGACTGACAGATGCAGAATGAATCCGACACTCAAACACTTTATCTGAGACTGACAGATACAGAATTAATCCCACACTCACACACTGTATCAGAGACTGACAGATGCAGAATGAATCCCTCACTCACACACAGTACCAGAGACTGACAGATACAGAATGAATCCCACACTCACACACAGTATCAGAGACTGACAGATACAGAATGAATTGCACTCTCACACACAGTATCAGAGACTGACAGAAACAGAATGAATCCCACAGTCACACACAGTACCAGAGACTGACAGATACAGAATGAATCCCACACTCACAAACAGTACCAGAAACTGACAGATACAGAAGTAATCCCACACTCACACACTGTATCAGAGACTGACAGATGCAGAATGAATCCCACACTCACACACAGTACCAGAGACTGACAGATACAGAATGAATCCCACACTCACGCACAATACCAGAGACTAACAGATACTGAATGAATCCCACAATCACACACAGTACCAGAGACTGACAGAAAGAGAATGAATCCCACACTCACACACATTATCAGAGACTGACAGATACAGATTGAATCCCACACTCACACACAGTATCAGATACTGACAGATACAGAATGAATCCCACACTCACATACAGTACCAGAGACTGACAGATACAGAATGAATCCCACACTCACATACAGTAGCAGAGACTGACAGATACAGAATGAATCCCACACTCACAAACAGTATCAGACACTGACAGATACAGAATGAACCCCACACTCACACACAGTACCAGAGACTGTCAGATACAGAATGAATCCCACACTCCCACAGAGTATCAGAGACTGACAGACACAGAATGAATCCCACACTCACATACAGTATCAGAGACTGACAGATACAGAATGAATCCCACACTCACATACAGTACCAGAGGATGACAGATGCAGAATGAATCCCACACTCACACACAGTATCAGAGACTGTCAGATGCAGAATGAATCCCACAGTCACACACAGTACCAGAGACTGACAGATACAGAATGAATCCCACACTCACAAACAGTACCAGAAACTGACAGATACAGAAATAATCCCACACTCACACACTGTATCAGAGACTGACAGATGCAGAATGAATCCCTCACTCACACACAGTACCAGAGACTGACAGAAACAGAATGAATCCCACAGTCACACACAGTACCAGAGACTGACAGATACAGAATGAATCCCACACTCACAAACAGTACCAGAAACTGACAGATACAGAAATAATCCCACACTCACACACTGTATCAGAGACTGAGAGATGCAGAATGAATCCCACACTCACACACAGTACCAGAGACTGACAGATACAGAATGAATCCCACACTCACACACAGTAACAGAGACTGTCAGATGCAGAATGAATCCCACACTCACACACTGTACCTGAGACTGACAGATGCAGAATGAATCCCACACTCACATACATGGTCAGAGACTGACAGATACAGAATGAATCCCACACTCACACACAGTACCAGAGACTGACAGATATTGAATGAATACCACACTCACATACAGTTTCAGAGACTGACAGATACAGAATGAATCCCACACTCACACACAGTACCAGAGACTGACAGATATTGAATGAATCCCACACTCACATGCAGTATCAGAGACTGACAGATGCAGAATGAATCCCAAACTCACACACAGTACCAGAGACTGACAGATACAGAATGAATCCCACACTCACATACAGTACCAGAGACTGACAGAATCAAAATGAATCCCACACTCACATACAGTACCAGAGACTGACAGATACATAATGAATCCCACACTCACATACAGAACCAGAGACTGACAGATACAGAAATAATCCCACACTCACACACTGTATCAGAGACTGACAGATGCAGAATGAATCCCACACTCACACACAGTACCAGAGACTGACAGATACAGAATGAATCCCACACTCACACACAGTAACAGAGACTGTCAGATGCAGAATGAATCCCACAGTCACACACATTGTCAGAGACTGACAGATACAGAATGAATCCCACACTCACATACATTGTCAGAGACTGACAGATACAGAATGAATCCCACACTCACACACAGTATCAGAGACTGTCAGATACAGAATGAATCCCACACTCCCACAGAGTATCAGAGACTGACAGATACAGAATGAATCCCACACTCACAAACAGTATCAGAGACTGACAGATACAGAATGAATCCCACACTCACATACAGTACCAGAGTCTGACAGATACAGAATGAATCCCACACTCACATACAGTATCAGATACTGACAGATACAGAATGAATACCACACTCACACACAGTACCAGAGACTGACAGATACAGAATGAATCCCTCACTCACATACATTGTCAGAGACTGACAGATACAGAATGAATCCCACACTCACACACAGAACCAGAGACTGACAGATGCAGAATGAATCCCACACTCAAACACATTATCTGAGACTGACAGATACAGAATGAATCCCACTCTCACATGCAGCATCAGAGACTGACAGATACAGAATGAATCCCAAACTCACACACATTATCAGAGACTGACAGATACAGAAGGAATCCCACACTCACACACAGTATCAGAGACTGACAGATACAGAATGAATCCCACACTCACACACTGTATCAGAGACTGACAGATGCAGAATGAATCCCACACTCACACACAGTATCAGAGACTGACAGACGCAGAATGAATCCCACACTCACATGCAGTATCTGAGATTGACAGATACAGAATGAATCCCACACTCACGTACAATATCAGAGACTGACAGATACAGAATGAATCCCACACTCACGTACAATATCAGAGACTGACAGATACAGAATGAATCCCACACTCACACACAGTACCAGAGACTGACAGATGCAGAATGAATCCCACACTCACATACAGTATCTGAGACTGACAGATGCAGAATGAATCCCACACTCACACACAGTATCAGAGACTGACAGATACAGAATGAATCCCACACTCACACACAGTATCTGAGACTGACAGATGCAGAATGAATCCCACACTCACACACAGTATCAGAGACTGACAGATACAGAATGAATCCCACACTCACACACAGTACCAGAGACTGACAGATACAGAATGAATCCCACACTCACACACAGTATCGGAGACTGACAGATACAGAATGAATCCCACACTCACACACAATACCAGAGACTGACATATACAGAATGAATCCCACACTCACACACAGTATCAGAGACTGACAGATGCAGAATGAATCCCACACTCACACACAGTACCAGAGACTGACAGATACAGAATGAATCCCACACTCACACTCAGTATCAGAGACTGACAGATACAGAATTAATCCCACACTCACACACAGGACCAGAGACTGACAGACACAGATGGAATCCCACACTCACATACATTATCAGAGACTGACAGATACAGAATGAATCCCACACTCACACACAGTAGCAGAGACTGACAGATACAGAATGAATCCCACACTCACACATAGTATCAGAGACTGACAGATACAGAATGAATCCCACACTCACACACAGTACCAGAGACTGTCAGATACAGAATGAATCCCACACTCCCACAGAGTATCAGAGACTGACAGACACAGAATGAATCCCACACTCACATACAGTATCAGAGACTGACAGATACAGAATGAATCCCACACTCACACATAGTATCAGAGACTGTCAGATGCAGAATGAATCCCACACTCACACACTGTACCTGAGACTGACAGATACAGAATGAATCCCTCACTCACATACATTGTCAGAGACTGACAGATGCAGAATGAATCCCATACTCGTACACAGAACCAGAGACTGACAGATACAGAATGAATCCCACACTCACACACTGTATCAGAGACTGACAGATGCAGAATGAATCCCTCACTCACACACAGTACCAGAGACTGACAGATACAGAATGAATCCCACACTCACACACAGTATCAGAGACTGACAGATACAGAATGAATTGCACTCTCACACACAGTATCAGAGACTGACAGAAACAGAATGAATCCCACAGTCACACACAGTACCAGAGACTGACAGATACAGAATGAATCCGACACTCACAAACAGTACCAGAAACTGACAGATACAGAAATAATCCCACACTCACACACTGTATCAGAGACTGACAGATGCAGAATGAATCCCACACTCACACACAGTACCAGAGACTGACAGATACAGAACGAATCCCACACTCACGCACAATACCAGAGACTAACAGATCCTGAATGAATCCCACACTCACACACAGTACCAGAGACTGACAGAAAGAGAATGAATCCCACACTCACATGCAGTATCAGAGACTGACAGATGCAGAATGAATCCCACACTCACACACATTATCAGAGACTGACAGATACAGATTCAATCCCAAACTCACACACAGTATCAGATACTGACAGATACAGAATGAATCCCACACTCACATACAGTACCAGAGACTGACAGATACAGAATGAATCCCACACTCACATACAGTAGCAGAGACTGACAGATACAGAATGAATCCCACTCTCACAAACAGTATCAGACACTGACAGATACAGAATGAACCCCACACTCACACACAGTACCAGAGACTGTCAGATACAGAATGAATCCCACACTCCCACAGAGTATCAGAGACTGACAGACACAGAATGAATCCCACACTCACATACAGTATCAGAGACTGACAGATACAGAATGAATCCCACACTCACATACAGTACCAGAGGATGACAGATGCAGAATGAATCCCACACTCACACACAGTATCAGAGACTGTCAGATGCAGAATGAATCCCACACTCACACACTGTACCTGAGACTGACAGATACAGAATGAATCCCTCACTCCCATATATTGTCAGAGACTGACAGATACAGAATGAATCCCACACTCATACACAGAACCAGAGACTGACAGATGCAGAATGAATCCGACACTCACACACTGTACCAGAGACTGACAGATACAGAATTAATCCCACACTCACACACTGTATCAGAGACTGACAGATGCAGAATGAATCCCTCACTCACACACAGTACCAGAGACTGACAGATACAGAATGAATCCCACACTCACACACAGTATCAGAGACTGACAGATACAGAATGAATTGCACTCTCACACACAGTATCAGAGACTGACAGAAACAGAATGAATCCCACAGTCACACACAGTACCAGAGACTGACAGACACAGAATGAATCCCACACTCACAAACAGTACCAGAAACTGACAGATACAGAAATAATCCCACACTCACACACTGTATCAGAGACTGACAGATGCAGAATGAATCCCACACTCACACACAGTACCAGAGACTGACAGATACAGAATGAATCCCACACTCACACACTGTAACAGAGACTGTCAGATGCAGAATGAATCCCACACTCACACACTGTACCTGAGACTGACAGATGCAGAATGAATCCCACACTTACATACATTGTCAGAGACTGACAGATACAGAATGAATCCCACACTCACACACAGTACCAGAGACTGACAGATATTGAATGAATCCCACACTCACATACAGTTTCAGAGACTGACAGATACAGAATGAATCCCACACTCACACACAGTACCAGAGACTGACAGATATTGAATGAATCCCACACTCACATGCAGTATCAGAGACTGACAGATGCAGAATGAATCCCAAACTCACACACAGTACCAGAGACTGACAGATACAGAATGAATCCCACACTCACACACAGTACCAGAGACTGACAGATACAGAATGAATCCCACACTCACATACAGAACCAGAGACTGACAGATACAGAAATAATCCCGCACTCACACACTGTATCAGAGACTGACAGATGCAGAATGAATCCCACACTCACAAACAGTATCAGAGACTGACAGATACAGAATGAATCCCACACTCACATACAGTACCAGAGTCTGACAGATGCAGAATGAATCCCACACTCACATACAGTATCAGATACTGACAGATACAGAATGAATACCACACTCACACACAGTACCAGAGACTGACAGATACAGAATGAATCCCTCACTCACACACAGCACCAGAGAGTGACAGATACAGAATGAATCCCACACTCACACACAGTACCAGAGACTGACAGATACAGAATGAATCCCACACTCACACACAGTACCAGAGACTGACAGATACAGAATGAATCCCACACTCACGTACAATATCAGAGACTGACAGATACAGAATGAATCCCACACTCACGTACAATATCAGAGACTGACAGATACAGAATGAATCCCACACTCACACACAGTACCAGAGACTGACAGATGCAGAATGAATCCCACACTCACATACAGTATCTGAGACTGACAGATGCAGAATGAATCCCACACTCACACACAGTATCAGAGACTGACAGATACAGAATGAATCCCACACTCACACACAGTATCTGAGACTGACAGATGCAGAATGAATCCCACACTCACACACAGTATCAGAGACTGACAGATACAGAATGAATCCCACACTCACACACAGAACCAGAGACTGACAGATGCAGAATGAATCCCACACTCACACACAGTATCTGAGACTGACAGATACAGCATGAATCCCACTCTCACATGCAGCATCAGAGACTGACAGATACAGAATGAATCCCAAACTCACACACATTATCAGAGACTGACAGATACAGAAGGAATCCCACACTCACACACAGTATCAGAGACTGACAGATACAGAATGAATCCCACACTGACACACAGTACCAGAGACTGACAGATACAGAATGAATCCCACACTCACATACAGTACCAGAGACTGACAGACACAGAATGAATCCCACACTCACACACTGTATCAGAGACTGACAGATGCAGAATGAATCCCACACTCACACACAGTATCAGAGACTGACAGATACAGAATGAATCCCACACTCACATACAGTACCAGAGACTGACAGATACAGAATGAATCCCACACTCACACACAGTACCAGAGACTGACAGATACAGAATGAATCCCACACTCACGTACAATATCAGAGACTGACAGATACAGAATGAATCCCACACTCACGTACAATATCAGAGACTGACAGATACAGAATGAATCCCACACTCACACACAGTACCAGAGACTGACAGATGCAGAATGAATCCCACACTCACATACAGTATCTGAGACTGACAGATGCAGAATGAATCCCACACTCACACACAGTATCAGAGACTGACAGATACAGAATGAATCCCACACTCACACACAGTATCTGAGACTGACAGATGCAGAATGAATCCCACACTCACACACAGTATCAGAGACTGACAGATACAGAATGAATCCCACACTCACACACAGTACCAGAGACTGACAGATACAGAATGAATCCCACACTCACACACAGTATCGGAGACTGACAGATACAGAATGAATCCCACACTCACACACAATACCAGAGACTGACATGTACAGAATGAATCCCACACTCACACACAGTATCAGAGACTGACAGATGCAGAATGAATCCCACACTCACACACAGTGCCAGAGACTGACAGATACAGAATGAATCCCACACTCACATACATCATCAGAGACTGACAGATGCAGGATGAATCCCACACTCACACACAGTATCAGAGACTGACAGATACAGAATGAATCCCACACTCACACACAGTAACAGAGACTGTCAGATGCAGAATGAATCCCACACTCACACACTGTACCTGAGACTGACAGATGCAGAATGAATCCCACACTCACATACATTGTCAGAGACTGACAGATACAGAATGAATCCCACACTCACACACAGTATCAGAGACTGTCAGATACAGAATGAATCCCACACTCCCACAGAGTATCAGAGACTGACAGATACAGAATGAATCCCACACTCACACACAGTACCAGAGACTGACAGATAAAGAATGAATCCCACACTCACACAGTATCAGAGACTGACAGATACAGAATGAATCCCACACTCACACACAGTATCAGAGACTGACAGATACAGAATGAATCCCACACTCACACACAGTACCAGAGACTGACAGATAAAGAATGAATCCCACACTCACACAGTATCAGAGACTGACAGATACAGAATGAATCCCTCACTCACAAACAGTATCAGAGACTGACAGATACAGAATGAATCCCACACTCACATACAGTACCAGAGTCTGACAGATACAGAATGAATCCCACACTCACATACAGTATCAGATACTGACAGATACAGAATGAATACCACACTCACACACAGTACCAGAGACTGACAGATACAGAATGAATCCCTCACTCACATACATTGTCAGAGACTGACAGATACAGAATGAATCCCACACTCACACACAGAACCAGAGACTGACAGATGCAGAATGAATCCCACACTCAAACACATTATCTGAGACTGACAGATACAGCATGAATCCCACTCTCACATGCAGCATCAGAGACTGACAGATACAGAATGAATCCCAAACTCACACACATTATCAGAGACTGACAGATACAGAAGGAATCCCACACTCACACACAGTATCAGAGACTGACAGATACAGAATGAATCCCACACTGACACACAGTACCAGAGACTGACAGATACAGAATGAATCCCACACTCACATACAGTACCAGAGACTGACAGACACAGAATGAATCCCACACTCACACACTGTATCAGAGACTGACAGATGCAGAATGAATCCCACACTCACACACAGTATCAGAGACTGACAGATACAGAATGAATCCCACACTCACATACAGTACCAGAGACTGACAGATACAGAATGAATCCCACACTCACACACAGTACCAGAGACTGACAGATACAGAATGAATCCCACACTCACGTACAATATCAGAGACTGACAGATACAGAATGAATCCCACACTCACGTACAATATCAGAGACTGACAGATACAGAATGAATCCCACACTCACACACAGTACCAGAGACTGACAGATGCAGAATGAATCCCACACTCACATACAGTATCTGAGACTGACAGATGCAGAATGAATCCCACACTCACACACAGTATCAGAGACTGACAGATACAGAATGAATCCCACACTCACACACAGTATCTGAGACTGACAGATGCAGAATGAATCCCACACTCACACACAGTATCAGAGACTGACAGATACAGAATGAATCCCACACTCACACACAGTACCAGAGACTGACAGATACAGAATGAATCCCACACTCACACACAGTATCGGAGACTGACAGATACAGAATGAATCCCACACTCACACACAATACCAGAGACTGACATGTACAGAATGAATCCCACACTCACACACAGTATCAGAAACTGACAGATGCAGAATGAATCCCACACTCACACACAGTGCCAGAGACTGACAGATACAGAATGAATCCCACACTCACATACATCATCAGAGACTGACAGATACAGGATGAATCCCACACTCACACACAGTATCAGAGACTGACAGATACAGAATGAATCCCACACTCACACACAGTATCAGAGACTGACAGATACAGAATGAATCCCACACTCACACACAGTAGCAGAGACTGACAGATACAGAATGAATCCCACACTCACACACAGTACCAGAGACTGTCAGATACAGAATGAATCCCACACTCCCACAGAGTATCAGAGACTGACAGACACAGAATGAATCACACACTCACACACAGCACCAGAGACTGACAGATAGAGAATGAATCCCACACTCACACACAGTACCAGAGACTGACAGATACAGATTGAATCCCACACTCACATACAGTATCAGAGACTGACAGATACAGAATGAATCCCACACTCACATACAGTACCAGAGGCTGACAGATACAGAATGAATCCCACACTCACACACAGTATCAGAGACTGTCAGATGCAGAATGAATCCCACACTCACACACTGTACCTGAGACTGACAGATACAGAATGAATCCCTCACTCACATACATTGTCAGAGACTGACAGATGCAGAATGAATCCCATACTCGTACACAGAACCAGAGACTGATAGATGCAGAATGAATCCCACACTCAAACACATTATCTGAGACTGACAGATACAGAATGAATCCCACACTCACACACTGTATCAGAGACTGACAGATGCAGAATGAATCCCTCACTCACACACAGTACCAGAGACTGACAGATACAGAATGAATCCCACACTCACACACAGTATCAGAGACTGACAGATACAGAATGAATTGCACTCTCACACACAGTATCAGAGACTGACAGAAACAGAATGAATCCCACAGTCACACACAGTACCAGAGACTGACAGATACAGAATGAATCCCACACTCACATACAGTACCAGAGACTGACAGATACAGAAATAATCCCACACTCACAAACTGTATCAGAGACTGACAGATACAGAATGAATCCCACACTCACACACAGTATCAGAGACTGACAGATACAGTAAGAATCCCACACTCACACACAGTATCAGAGACTGACAGATACAGAATGAATCCCACACTCACACACTGTATCAGAGACTGACAGATGCAGAATGAATCCCTCACTCACACACAGTACCAGAGACTGACAGATACAGAATGAGTCCCACACTCACATACAGTATCAGAGACTGACAGATACAGAATAAATCCCACACTCACACACAGTACCAGAGACTGACAGATACAGAATGAATCCCACACTCACATACAGTATCAGAGACTGACAGATACAGAATGAATCCCACACTCACACACAGTATCAGAGACTGACAGATACAGTAAGAATCCCACACTCACACACAGTATCAGAGACTGACAGAAAAAGAAAGAATCCCACACTCACGCACAATACCAGAGACTAACAGATACTGAATGAATCCCACACTCACACACAGTACCAGAGACTGACAGATATAGAATGAATCCCACACTCACATGCAGTAACAGAGACTGACAGATGCAGAATGAATCCCACACTCACACACATTATCAGAGACTGACAGATACAGATTGAATCCCACACTCACACACAGTACCAGAGACTGACAGATACAGAATGAATCCCACACTCACACACAGTATCAGAGACTGACAGACACAGAATGAATCCCACACTCACATCCAGTTACAGAGACTGACAGATACAGAATGAATCCCACACTCACACACAGTATCAGACACTGACAGATGCAGAATGAATCCCACACTCACACACAGTACCAGAGACTGACAGATACAGAATGAATCCCACACTCACACACAGTACCAGAGACTGACAGATACAGAATGAATCCCACACTCACAAACAGTACCAGAGACTGACAGATGCAGAATGAATCCCACAATCACATACAGTAGCAGAGACTGACAGATACAGAATGAATCCCACACTCACAAACAGTATCAGACA
This sequence comes from Heptranchias perlo, assembly GCF_035084215.1. Classification (NCBI taxonomy): domain Eukaryota; kingdom Metazoa; phylum Chordata; class Chondrichthyes; order Hexanchiformes; family Hexanchidae; genus Heptranchias; species Heptranchias perlo. The sequence continues at coordinate 21,370,630 of NC_090370.1, forward strand.
CTGACAGATACAGAATTAACCCCACACTCACACACAGTACCAGAGACTGTCAGATACAGAATGAATCCCACACTCCCACAGAGTATCAGAGACTGACAGACACAGAATGAATCCCACACTCACATACAGTATCAGAGACTGACAGATACAGAATGAATCCCACACTCACATACAGTACCAGAGGCTGACAGATACAGAACGAATCCCACACTCACACACAGTATCAGAGACTGTCAGATGCAGAATGAATCCCACACTCACACACTGTACCTGAGACTGACAGATACAGAATGAATCCCTCACTCACATACATTGTCAGAGACTGACAGATACAGAATGAATCCCACACTCATACACAGAACCAGAGACTGACAGATGCAGAATGAATCCCACACTCAAACACATTATCTGAGACTGACAGATACAGAATGAATCCCACACTCACACACTGTATCAGAGACTGACAGATGCAGAATGAATCCCTCACTCACACACAGTACCAGAGACTGACAGATACAGAATGAATCCCACACTCACACACAGTATCAGAGACTGACAGATACAGAATGAATTGCACTCTCACACACAGTATCAGAGACTGACAGAAACAGAATGAATCCCACAGTCACACACAGTACCAGAGACTGACAGATACAGAATGAATCCCACACTCACATACAGTACCAGAGACTGACAGATACAGAAATAATCCCACACTCACACACTGTATCAGAGACTGACAGATGCAGAATGAATCCCACACTCACACACAGTACCAGAGACTGACAGATACAGAATGAATCCCACACTCACACACAGTAACAGAGACTGTCAGATGCAGAATGAATCCCACACTCACACACAGTATCAGAGACTGACAGATACAGTAAGAATCCCACACTCACACACAGTATCAGAGACTGACAGATAAAGAAAGAATCCCACACTCACGCACAATACCAGAGACTAACAGATACAGAATGAATCCCACACTCACACACAGTACCAGAGACTGACAGATATAGAATGAATCCCACACTCACATGCAGTATCAGAGACTGACAGATGCAGAATGAATCCCACACTCACACACATTATCAGAGACTGACAGATACAGAATAAATCCCACACTCACACACAGTATCAGAGACTGACAGATACAGTAAGAATCCCACACTCACACACAGTATCAGACACTGACAGATACAGAATGAATCCCACACTCACACACAGTACCAGAGACTGACAGATACAGAATGAATCCCACACTCACACACAGTACCAGAGACTGACAGATACAGAATGAATCCCACACTCACATACAGTACCAGAGACTGACAGATACAGAATGAATCCCACACTCACATACATTTTCAGAGACTGACAGATACAGAATGAATTGCACACTCACACAGAGTATCAGAGACTGACAGATACAGAATGAATCCCACACTCACACACAGTACCAGAGACTGACAGATACAGAATGAATCCCACACTCACATACAGTACCAGAGACTGACAGATACAGAATGAATCCCACTCTCACATGCAGCATCAGAGACTGACAGATACAGAATGAATCCCAAACTCACACACATTATCAGAGACTGACAGATACAGAAGGAATCCCACACTCACACACAGTATCAGAGACTGACAGATACAGAATGAATCCCACACTAACACACAGTACCAGAGACTGACAGATACAGAATGAATCCCACACTCACATACAGTACCAGAGACTGACAGACACAGAATGAATCCCACACTCACACACTGTATCAGAGACTGACAGATGCAGAATGAATCCCACACTCACACACAGTATCAGAGACTGACAGATACAGAATGAATCCCACACTCACATACAGTACCAGAGACTGACAGATACAGAATGAATCCCACACTCACACACAGTACCAGAGACTGACAGATACAGAATGAATCCCACACTCACGTACAATATCAGAGACTGACAGATACAGAATGAATCCCACACTCACGTACAATATCAGAGACTGACAGATACAGAATGAATCCCACACTCACACACAGTACCAGAGACTGACAGATGCAGAATGAATCCCACACTCACACACAGTATCTGAGACTGACAGATGCAGAATGAATCCCACACTCACACACAGTATCTGAGACTGACAGATGCAGAATGAATCCCACACTCACACACAGTATCTGAGACTGACAGATGCAGAATGAATCCCACACTCACACACAGTACCAGAGACTGACAGATACAGAATGAATCCCACACTCACACACAGTATCGGAGACTGACAGATACAGAATGAATCCCACACTCACACACAATACCAGAGACTGACATATACAGAATGAATCCCACACTCACACACAGTATCAGAGACTGACAGATGCAGAATGAATCCCACACTCACACACAGTACCAGAGACTGACAGATACAGAATGAATCCCACACTCACATACATCATCAGAGACTGACAGATACAGGATGAATCCCACACTCACACACAGTATCAGAGACTGACAGATGCAGAATGAATCCCACACTCACACACAGTATCAGAGACTGACAGATACAGAATGAATCCCACACTCACACACAGTAGCAGAGACTGACAGATACAGAATGAATCCCACACTCACACATAGTATCAGAGACTGACAGATACAGAATGAATCCCACACTCACACACAATACCAGAGACTGTCAGATACAGAATGAATCCCACACTCCCACAGAGTATCAGAGACTGACAGACACAGAATGAATCCCACACTCACACACATTATCAGAGACTGACAGACACAGAATGAATCCCACACTCACATACAGTATCAGAGACTGACAGATACAGAATGAATCCCACACTCACATACAGTACCAGAGGCTGACAGATACAGAATGAATCCCACACTCACACACAGTATCAGAGACTGTCAGATGCAGAATGAATCCCACACTCACACACTGTACCTGAGACTGACAGATACAGAATGAATCCCTCACTCACATACATTGTCAGAGACTGACAGATGCAGAATGAATCCCATACTCGTACACAGAACCAGAGACTGACAGATGCAGAATGAATCCCACACTCAAACACATTATCTGAGACTGACAGATACAGAATGAATCCCACACTCACACACTGTATCAGAGACTGACAGATGCAGAATGAATCCCTCACTCACACACAGTACCAGAGACTGACAGATACAGAATGAATCCCACACTCACACACAGTATCAGAGACTGACAGATACAGAATGAATTGCACTCTCACACACAGTATCAGAGACTGACAGAAACAGAATGAATCCCACAGTCACACACAGTACCAGAGACTGACAGATACAGAATGAATTGCACTCTCACACACAGTATCAGAGACTGACAGAAACAGAATGAATCCCACAGTCACACACAGTACCAGAGACTGACAGATGCAGAATGAATCCCTCACTCACACACAGTACCAGAGACTGACAGATACAGAATGAGTCCCACACTCACATACAGTATCAGAGACTGACAGATACAGAATAAATCCCACACTCACACACAGTACCAGAGACTGACAGATACAGAATGAATCCCACACTCACATACAGTATCAGAGACTGACAGATACAGAATGAATCCCACACTCACACACAGTATCAGAGACTGACAGATACAGTAAGAATCCCACACTCACACACAGTATCAGAGACTGACAGATACTGAATGAATCCCACACTCACACACAGTACCAGAGACTGACAGATATAGAATGAATCCCACACTCACATGCAGTAACAGAGACTGACAGATGCAGAATGAATCCCACACTCACACACATTATCAGAGACTGACAGATACAGATTGAATCCCACACTCACACACAGTGTCAGAGACTGACAGACACAGAATGAATCCCTCACTCACATACAGTTACAGAGACTGACAGATACAGAATGAATCCCACACTCACACACAGTATCAGACACTGACAGATACAGAATGAATCCCACACTCACACACAGTACCAGAGACTGACAGATACAGAATGAATCCCACACTCACAAACAGTACCAGAGACTGACAGATGCAGAATGAATCCCACACTCACATACAGTACCAGAGGCTGACAGATACAGAATGAATCCCACACTCACACACAGTATCAGAGACTGTCAGATGCAGAATGAATCCCACACTCACACACTGTACCTGAGACTGACAGATACAGAATGAATCCCTCACTCACATACATTGTCAGAGACTGACAGATACAGAATGAATCCCACACTCATACACAGAACCAGAGACTGACAGATGCAGAATGAATCCCACACTCAAACACATTATCTGAGACTGACAGATACAGAATGAATCCCACACTCACACACTGTATCAGAGACTGACAGATGCAGAATGAATCCCTCACTCACACACAGTACCAGAGACTGACAGATACAGAATGAATCCCACACTCACACAGAGTATCAGAGACTGACAGATACAGAATGAATTGCACTCTCACACACAGTATCAGAGACTGACAGAAACAGAATGAATCCCACAGTCACACACAGTACCAGAGACAGACAGATACAGAATGAATCCCACACTCACATACAGTACCAGAGACTGACAGATACAGAAATAATCCCACACTCACACACTGTATCAGAGACTGACAGATGCAGAATGAATCCCACACTCACACACAGTACCAGAGACTGACAGATACAGAATGAATCCCACACTCACACACAGTAACAGAGACTGTCAGATGCAGAATGAATCCCACACTCACACACAGTATCAGAGACTGACAGATACAGTAAGAATCCCACACTCACACACAGTATCAGAGACTGACAGATACTGAATGAATCCCACACTCACACACAGTACCAGAGACTGACAGATATAGAATGAATCCCACACTCACATGCAGTATCAGAGACTGACAGATGCAGAATGAATCCCACACTCACACACATTATCAGAGACTGACAGATACAGATTGAATCCCACACTCACATACAGTATCAGAGACTGACAGATACAGAATAAATCCCACACTCACACACAGTACCAGAGACTGACAGATACAGAATGAATCCCACACTCACATACAGTATCAGAGACTGACAGATACAGAATGAATCCCACACTCACACACAGTATCAGAGACTGACAGATACAGTAAGAATCCCACACTCACACAGAGTATCAGAGACTGACAGACACAGAATGAATCCCACACTCACATACAGTATCAGAGACTGACAGATACAGAATGAATCCCACACTCACATACAGTACCAGAGGCTGACAGATACAGAATGAATCCCACACTCACACACAGTATCAGAGACTGTCAGATGCAGAATGAATCCCACACTCACACACTGTACCTGAGACTGACAGATACAGAATGAATCCCTCACTCACATACATTGTCAGAGACTGACAGATGCAGAATGAATCCCTCACTCACACACAGTACCAGAGACTGACAGATACAGAATGAATCCCACACTCACACACAGTATCAGAGACTGACAGATACAGAATGAATTGCACTCTCACACACAGTATCAGAGACTGACAGAAACAGAATGAATCCCACAGTCACACACAGTACCAGAGACTGACAGATACAGAATGAATCCCACACTCACATACAGTACCAGAGACTGACAGATACAGAAATAATCCCACACTCACACACTGTATCAGAGACTGACAGATGCAGAATGAATCCCTCACTCACACACAGTACCAGAGACTGACAGATACAGAATGAGTCCCACACTCACATACAGTATCAGAGACTGACAGATACAGAATAAATCCCACACTCACACACAGTACCAGAGACTGACAGATACAGAATGAATCCCACACTCACATACAGTATCAGAGACTGACAGATACAGAATGAATCCCACACTCACACACAGTATCAGAGACTGACAGATACAGTAAGAATCCCACACTCACACACAGTATCAGAGACTGACAGATACTGAATGAATCCCACACTCACACACAGTACCAGAGACTGACAGATATAGAATGAATCCCACACTCACATGCAGTAACAGAGACTGACAGATGCAGAATGAATCCCACACTCACACACATTATCAGAGACTGACAGATACAGATTGAATCCCACACTCACACACAGTGTCAGAGACTGACAGACACAGAATGAATCCCACACTCACATACAGTTACAGAGACTGACAGATACAGAATGAATCCCACACTCACACACAGTATCAGAGACTGACAGATACAGAATGAATCCCACACTCACACACAGTACCAGAGACTGACAGATACAGAATGAATCCCACACTCACAAACAGTACCAGAGACTGACAGATGCAGAATGAATCCCACAATCACATACAGTAGCAGAGACTGACAGATACAGAATGAATCCCACACTCACAAACAGTATCAGACACTGACAGATACAGAATTAACCCCACACTCACACACAGTACCAGAGACTGTCAGATACAGAATGAATCCCACACTCCCACAGAGTATCAGAGACTGACAGACACAGAATGAATCCCACACTCACATACAGTATCAGAGACTGACAGATACAGAATGAATCCCACACTCACATACAGTACCAGAGGCTGACAGATACAGAATGAATCCCACACTCACACACAGTATCAGAGACTGTCAGATGCAGAATGAATCCCACACTCACACACTGTACCTGAGACTGACAGATACAGAATGAATCCCTCACTCACATACATTGTCAGAGACTGACAGATACAGAATGAATCCCACACTCATACACAGAACCAGAGACTGACAGATGCAGAATGAATCCCACACTCAAACACATTATCTGAGACTGACAGATACAGAATGAATCCCACACTCACACACTGTATCAGAGACTGACAGATGCAGAATGAATCCCTCACTCACACACAGTACCAGAGACTGACAGATACAGAATGAATCCCACACTCACACAGAGTATCAGAGACTGACAGATACAGAATGAATTGCACTCTCACACACAGTATCAGAGACTGACAGAAACAGAATGAATCCCACAGTCACACACAGTACCAGAGACAGACAGATACAGAATGAATCCCACACTCACATACAGTACCAGAGACTGACAGATACAGAAATAATCCCACACTCACACACTGTATCAGAGACTGACAGATGCAGAATGAATCCCACACTCACACACAGTACCAGAGACTGACAGATACAGAATGAATCCCACACTCACACACAGTAACAGAGACTGTCAGATGCAGAATGAATCCCACACTCACACACAGTATCAGAGACTGACAGATACAGTAAGAATCCCACACTCACACACAGTATCAGAGACTGACAGATACTGAATGAATCCCACACTCACACACAGTACCAGAGACTGACAGATATAGAATGAATCCCACACTCACATGCAGTATCAGAGACTGACAGATGCAGAATGAATCCCACACTCACACACATTATCAGAGACTGACAGATACAGATTGAATCCCACACTCACATACAGTATCAGAGACTGACAGATACAGAATAAATCCCACACTCACACACAGTACCAGAGACTGACAGATACAGAATGAATCCCACACTCACATACAGTATCAGAGACTGACAGATACAGAATGAATCCCACACTCACACACAGTATCAGAGACTGACAGATACAGTAAGAATCCCACACTCACACACAGTATCAGAGACTGACAGACACAGAATGAATCCCACACTCACATACAGTTACAGAGACTGACAGATACAGAATGAATCCCACACTCACACACTGTATCAGAGACTGACAGATACAGAATGAATCCCACACTCACACACAGTACCAGAGACTGACAGATACAGAATGAATCCCACACTCACACACAGTACCAGAGACTGACAGATACAGAATGAATCCCACACTCACATACAGTACCAGAGACTGACAGATACAGAATGAATCCCACACTCACATACATTTTCAGAGACTGACAGATACAGAATGAATTGCACACTCACACAGAGTATCAGAGACTGACAGATGCAGAATGAATCCCACAATCACATACAGTAGCAGAGACTGACAGATACAGAATGAATCCCACACTCACAAACAGTATCAGACACTGACAGATACAGAATTAACCCCACACTCACACACAGTACCAGAGACTGTCAGATACAGAATGAATCCCACACTCCCACAGAGTATCAGAGACTGACAGACACAGAATGAATCCCACACTCACATACAGTATCAGAGACTGACAGATACAGAATGAATCCCACACTCACATACAGTACCAGAGGCTGACAGATACAGAATGAATCCCACACTCACACACAGTATCAGAGACTGTCAGATGCAGAATGAATCCCACACTCACACACTGTACCTGAGACTGACAGATACAGAATGAATCCCTCACTCACATACATTGTCAGAGACTGACAGATACAGAATGAATCCCAAACTCATACACAGAACCAGAGACTGACAGATGCAGAATGAATCCCACACTCAAACACATTATCTGAGACTGACAGATACAGAATGAATCCCACACTCACATACATTGTCAGAGACTGACAGATACAGAATGAATCCCACACTCATACACAGAACCAGAGACTGACAGATGCAGAATGAATCCCACACTCAAACACATTATCTGAGACTGACAGATACAGAATGAATCCCACACTCACACACTGTATCAGAGACTGACAGATGCAGAATCAATCCCTCACTCACACACAGTACCAGAGACTGACAGATACAGAATAAATCCCACACTCACACACAGTACCAGAGACTGACAGATACAGAATGAATACCACACTCACACACAGCATCAGAGACTGACAGATGCAGAATGAATCCCACACTCACACACAGTACCGGAGACTGACAGATCCAGAATTAATCTCACACTCACATACAGTATCAGATACTGACAGATACAGAATGAATACCACACTCACACACAGTACCAGAGACTGACAGATCTTGAATGAATCCCAAACTCACACACTGTGCCAGAGACTGACAGATACAGAATGAATCCCACACTCACGCACAGGATCAGAGACTGACAGGTACAGAATGAATCCCACACTCACCTGCAGTATCAGAGATTGACACATACAGAATGAATCCCACATTCACACACAGTACCAGAGACTGACAGATAAAGAATGAATCGCACACTCACACACAGTATCTGAGATTGACAGATACAGAATGAGTCCCACACTCACATACAGTATCTGAGATTGACAGATACAGAATGAGTCCCACACTCACATACAGTATCAGAGACTGACAGATACAAAATGAATCCCACACTCACACACAGTACCAGAGACTGACAGATACAGAATGAATCCCACACTCACATACAGTATCAGAGACTGACAGATACAGAATGAATCCCACACTCACACACAGTATCAGAGACTGACAGATACAGTAAGAATCCCACACTCACACACAGTATCAGAGACTGACAGATAAAGAAAGAATCCCACACTCACGCACCAGAGACTAACAGATACTGAATGAATCCCACACTCACACACAGAACCAGAGACTGACAGATGCAGAATGAATCCCACACTCAAACACATTATCTGAGACTGACAGATACAGAATGAATCCCACTCTCACATGCAGTATCAGAGACTGACAGATACAGAATGAATCCCACACTCAAACACATTATCAGAGACTGACAGATACAGAAGGAATCCCACACTCACACACAGTATCAGAGACTGACAGATACAGAATGAATCCCACACTAACACACAGTACCAGAGACTGACAGATACAGAATGAATCCCACACTCACATACAGTACCAGAGACTGACAGATACAGAATGAATCCCACACTCACACACTGTATCAGAGACTGACAGATGCAGAATGAATCCCACACTCACACACAGTACCAGGGACTGACAGATACAGAATGAATCCCACACTCACACACAGTATCAGAGACTGTCAGATGCAGAATGAATCCCACAGCCAACAGAGTATCAGAGACTGACAGACACAGAATGAATCCCACACTCACACACAGTACCAGAGACTGACAGATCCAGAATTAATCTCACACTCACATACAGTATCAGATACTGACAGATACAGAATGAATACCACACTCACACACAGTACCAGAGACTGACAGATACAGAATGAATACCACACTCACGCACAGTACCAGAGACTGACAGATCTTGAATGAATCCCAAACTCTCACACTGTGCCAGAGACTGACAGACACAGAATGAATCGCACATACAGTATCTGAGATTGACAGATACAGAATGAGTCCCACACTCACATACAGTATCAGAGACTGACAGATACTGAATGAATCCCACACTCACACACAGTACCAGAGACTGACAGACACAGAATGAATCCCACACTCACACACAGTACCAGAGACTGACAGATACAGAATGAATCCCACACTCACACACAGTACCAGAGACTGACAGATACAGAATGAATCCCACACTCACATACAGTACCAGAGACTGACAGATACAGAATGAATCCCACACTCACATACATTTTCAGAGACTGACAGATACAGAATGAATTGCACACTCACACAGAGTATCAGAGACTGACAGATGCAGAATGAATCCCACACACATACAGTAGCAGAGACTGACAGATACAGAATGAATCCCACACTCACAAACAGTATCAGACACTGACAGATACAGAATTAACCCCACACTCACACACAGTACCAGAGACTGTCAGATACAGAATGAATCCCACACTCCCACAGAGTATCAGAGACTGACAGACACAGAATGAATCCCACACTCACATACAGTATCAGAGACTGACAGATACAGAATGAATCCCACACTCACATACAGTACCAGAGGCTGACAGATACAGAATGAATCCCACACTCACATACAGTATCAGATACTGACAGATACAGAATGAATACCACACTCACACACAGTACCAGAGACTGACAGATCTTGAATGAATCCCAAACTCACACACTGTGCCAGAGACTGACAGACACAGAATGAATTGCACACTCATGCACAGGATCAGAGACTGACAGGTACAGAATGAATCCCACACTCACCTGCAGTATCAGAGATTGACACATACAGAATGAATCCCACATTCACACACAGTACCAGAGACTGACAGATAAAGAATGAATCGCACACTCACACACAGTATCTGAGATTGACAGATACAGAATGAGTCCCACACTCACATACAGTATCTGAGATTGACAGATACAGAATGAGTCCCACACTCACACACAGTATCAGAGACTGACAGAAACAGAATGAATCCCACAGTCACACAAAGTACCAGAGACTGACAGATACAGAATGAATCCCACACTCACACAGAGTACCAGAGACTGACAGATACAGAAATAATCCCACACTCACACACTGTATCAGAGACTGACAGATACAGAATGAATACCACACTCACACACAGTACCAGAGACTGACAGATACAGAATGAATCCCACACTCACATACAGTACCAGAGACTGACAGATACAGAAATAATCCCACACTCACAAACTGTATCAGAGACTGACAGATACAGAATGAATCCCACACTCACACACAGTAACAGAGACTGTCAGATGCAGAGTGAATCCCACACTCACACACATTATCAGAGACTGACAGATACAGTAAGAATCCCACACTCACACACATTATCTGAGACCAACAGATACAGAATGAATCCCACACTCACACACAGTATCAGATACTGACAGATACAGAATGAATCCCACACTCACACACAGTACCAGAGATTGACACATACAGAATGAATCCCACATTCACACACAGTACCAGAGACTGACAGATACAGAATGAATCGCACACTCACACACAGTATCTGAGATTGACAGATACAGAATGAGTCCCACACTCACATACAGTATCTGAGATTGACAGATACAGAATGAGTCCCACACTCACATACAGTATCAGAGACTGACAGATACAGAATGAATCCCACACTCACACACAGTACCAGAGACTGACAGATACAGAATGAATCCCACACTCACATACAGTATCAGAGACTGACAGATACAGAATGAATCCCACACTCACACACAGTATCAGAGACTGACAGATACATTAAGAATCCCACACTCACACAAAGTATCAGAGACTGACAGATAAAGAAAGAATCCCACACTCACGCACCAGAGACTAACAGATACTGAATGAATCCCACACTCACACACAGTACCAGAGACTGACAGATACAGAATGAATCCCACACTCACACACAGTATCAGAGACTGACAGATACAGAATGAATCGCACACTCACACACAGTATCTGAGATTGACAGATACAGAATGAGTCCCACACTCACATACAGTATCTGAGATTGACAGATACAGAATGAGTCCCACACTCACACACAGTATCAGAGACTGACAGAAACAGAATGAATCCCACAGTCACACAAAGTACCAGAGACTGACAGATACAGAATGAATCCCACACTCACACACAGTACCAGAGACTGACAGATACAGAAATAATCCCACACTCACACACTGTATCAGAGACTGACAGATACAGAATGAATACCACACTCACACACAGTACCAGAGACTGACAGATACAGAATGAATCCCACACTCACATACAGTACCAGAGACTGACAGATACAGAAATAATCCCACACTCACAAACTGTATCAGAGACTGACAGATACAGAATGAATCCCACACTCACACACAGTAACAGAGACTGTCAGATGCAGAGTGAATCCCACACTCACATACAGTATCTGAGACTGACAGATACAGAATGAATCCCACACTCACACACAGTATCAGATACTGACAGATACAGAATGAATCCCACACTCACACACAGTACCAGAGATTGACACATACAGAATGAATCCCACATTCACACACAGTACCAGAGACTGACAGATACAGAATGAATCGCACACTCACACACAGTATCTGAGATTGACAGATACAGAATGAGTCCCACACTCACATACAGTATCTGAGATTGACAGATACAGAATGAGTCCCACACTCACATACAGTATCAGAGACTGACAGATACAGAATGAATCCCACACTCACACACAGTACCAGAGACTGACAGATACAGAATGAATCCCACACTCACATACAGTATCAGAGACTGACAGATCCAGAATGAATCCCACACTCACACACAGTATCAGAGACTGACAGATACATTAAGAATCCCACACTCACACAAAGTATCAGAGACTGACAGATAAAGAAAGAATCCCACACTCACGCACCAGAGACTAACAGATACTGAATGAATCCCACACTCACACACAGAACGAGAGACTGACAGATGCAGAATGAATCCCACTCTCACATGCAGTATCAGAGACTGACAGATACAGAAGGAATCCCACACTCACACACAGTATCAGAGACTGACAGATACAGAATGAATCCCACACTCACACACTGTATCAGAGACTGACAGATGCAGAATGAATCCCACACTCACACACAGTACCAGAGACTGACAGATACAGAATGAATCCCACACTCACACACAGTATCAGAGACTGACAGATACAGAATGAATTGCACGCTCACACACAGTATCAGAGACTGACAGAAACAGAATGAATCCCACAGTCACACAAAGTACCAGAGACTGACAGATACAGAATGAATCCCACACTCACACACAGTACCAGAGACTGACAGATACAGAAATAATCCCACACTCACACACTGTATCAGAGACTGACAGATACAGAATGAATACCACACTCACACACAGTACCAGAGACTAACAGATACAGAATGAATACCACACTCACGCACAGTACCAGAGACTGACAGATCTTGAATGAATCCCAAACTCTCACACTGTGCCAGAGACTGACAGACACAGAATGAATTGCACACTCACGCACAGGATCAGAGACTGACAGGTACAGAATGAATCACACACTCACCTGCAGTATCAGAGATTGACACATACAGAATGAATCCCACATTCACACACAGTACCAGAGACTGACAGATACAGAATGAATCGCACACTCACATACAGTATCTGAGATTGACAGATACAGAATGAGTCCCACACTCACATACAGTATCTGAGATTGACAGATACAGAATGAGTCCCACACTCACTTACAGTATCAGAGACTGACAGATACTGAATGAATCCCACACTCACACACAGTACCAGAGACTGACAGACACAGAATGAATCCCACACTCACATGCAGTTACAGAGACTGACAGATACAGAATGAATCCCACACTCACACACAGTATCAGATACTGACAGATACAGAATGAATCCCACACTCACACACAGTACCAGAGACTGACAGATACAGAATGAATCCCACACTCACACACAGTACCAGAGACTGACAGATACAGAATGAATCCCACACTCACATACAGTACCAGAGACTGACAGATACAGAATGAATCCCACACTCACACAGAGTATCAGAGACTGACAGATGCAGAATGAATCCCACACTCACATACAGTAGCAGAGACTGACAGATACAGAATGAATCCCACACTCACAAACAGTATCAGACACTGACAGATACAGAATTAACCCCACACTCACACACAGTACCAGAGACTGTCAGATACAGAATGAATCCCACAATCCCACAGAGTATCAGAGACTGACAGATACAGAATGAATCCCACACTCACATACAGTACCAGAGACTGTCAGATGCAGAATGAATCCCACACTCACACACTGTACCTGAGACTGACAGATACAGAATGAATCCCTCACTCACATACATTGTCAGAGATTGACAGATGCAGAATGAATCCCATACTCGTACACAGAACCAGAGACTGACAGATGCAGAATGAATCCCACACTCAAACACATTATCTGAGACTGACAGATGCAGAATGAATCCCACACTCACACACTGTATCAGAGACTGACAGATGCAGAATGAATCCCTCACTCACACACAGTACCAGAGACTGACAGATACAGAATGAATCCCACACTCACACACAGTATCAGAGACTGACAGATACAGAATGAATTGCACTCTCACACACAGTATCAGAGACTGACAGAAACAGAATGAATCCCACAGTCACACACAGTACCAGAGACTGACAGATACAGAATGAATCCCACACTCACATACAGTACCAGAGACTGACAGATACAGAAATAATCCCACACTCACAAACTGTATCAGAGACTGACAGATACAGAATGAATCCCACACTCACACACAGTAACAGAGACTGTCAGATGCAGAATGAATCCCACACTCACACACAGTATCAGAGACTGACAGATACAGTAAGAATCCCACACTCACACACATTATCTGAGACTGACAGATACAGAATGAATCCCACACTCACACACTGTATCAGAGACTGACAGATACAGAATGAATCCCACACTCACACACTGCATCAGAGACTGACAGATGCAGAATGAATCCCTCACTCACACACAGTACCAGAGACTGACAGATACAGAATGAGTCCCACACTCACATACAGTATCAGAGACTGACAGATACAGAATAAATCCCACACTCACACACAGTACCAGAGACTGACAGATACAGAATGAATCCCACACTCACATACAGTACCAGAGACTGTCAGATGCAGAATGAATCTCACACTCACACACAGTATCAGAGACTGACAGATACAGTAAGAATCCCACACTCACACACATTATCTGAGACTGACAGATACAGAATGAATCCCACACTCCCACAGAGTATCAGAGACTGACAGATACAGAATGAATCCCACACTCACAAACAGTATCAGAGACTGACAGATACAGAATGAATACCACACTCACGCACAGTACCAGAGACTGACAGATCTTGAATGAATCCCAAACTCTCACACTGTGCCAGAGACTGACAGACACAGAATGAATCGCACATACAGTATCTGAGATTGACAGATACAGAATGAGTCCCACACTCACATACATTATCTGAGATTGACAGATACAGAATGAGTCCCACACTCACATACAGTATCAGAGACTGACAGATACTGAATGAATCCCACACTCACACACAGTACCAGAGACTGACAGACACAGAATGAATCCCACACTCACATGCAGTTACAGAGACTGACAGATACAGAATGAATCCCACACTCACACACATTATCAGATACTGACAGATACAGAATGAATCCCACACTCACACACAGTACCAGAGACTGACAGATACAGAATGAATCCCACACTCACACACAGTACCAGAGACTGACAGATACAGAATGAATCCCACACTCACATACAGTACCAGAGACTGACAGATACAGAATGAATCCCACACTCACATACATTTTCAGAGACTGACAGATACAGAATGAATTGCACACTCACACAGAGTATCAGAGACTGACAGATGCAGAATGAATCCCACACTCACATACAGTAGCAGAGACTGACAGATACAGAATGAATCCCACACTCACAAACAGTATCAGACACTGACAGATACAGAATTAACCCCACACTCACACACAGTACCAGAGACTGTCAGATACAGAATGAATCCCACACTCCCACAGAGTATCAGAGACTGACAGACACAGAATGAATCCCACACTCACATACAGTATCAGAGACTGACAGATACAGAATGAATCCCACACTCACATACAGTACCAGAGGCTGACAGATACAGAATGAATCCCACACTCACACACAGTATCAGAGACTGTCAGATGCAGAATGAATCCCACACTCACACACTGTACCTGAGACTGACAGATACAGAATGAATCCCTCACTCACATACATTGTCAGAGACTGACAGATGCAGAATGAATCCCACACTCGTACACAGAACCAGAGACTGACAGATGCAGAATGAATCCCACACTCAAATACATTATCTGAGACTGACAGATACAGAATGAATCCCACACTCACACACTGTATCAGAGACTGACAGATGCAGAATGAATCCCTCACTCACACACAGTACCAGAGACTGACAGATACAGAATGAATCCCACACTCACACACAGTATCAGAGACTGACAGATACAGAATGAATTGCACTCTCACACACAGTATCAGAGACTGACAGAAACAGAATGAATCCCACAGTCACACACAGTACCAGAGACTGACAGATACAGAATGAATCCCACACTCACATACAGTACCAGAGACTGACAGATACAGAAATAATCCCACACTCACAAACTGTATCAGAGACTGACAGATACAGAATGAATCCCACACTCACACACAGTAACAGAGACTGTCAGATGCAGAGTGAATCCCACACTCACACACAGTATCAGATACTGACAGATACAGAATGAATCCCACACTCACACACAGTACCAGAGATTGACACATACAGAATGAATCCCACATTCACACACAGTACCAGAGACTGACAGATACAGAATGAATCGCACACTCACACACAGTATCTGAGATTGACAGATACAGAATGAGTCCCACACTCACATACAGTATCTGAGATTGACAGATACAGAATGAGTCCCACACTCACATACAGTATCAGAGACTGACAGATACAGAATGAGTCCCACACTCACATACAGTATCTGAGATTGACAGATACAGAATGAGTCCCACACTCACATACAGTATCAGAGACTGTCAGATGCAGAATGAATCCCACACTCACACACAGTACCAGAGACTGACAGATACAGAATGAATCCCACACTCACATACAGTATCAGAGACTGACAGATACAGAATGAATCCCACACTCACACACAGTATCAGAGACTGACAGATACAGTAAGAATCCCACACTCACACAAAGTATCAGAGACTGACAGATAAAGAAAGAATCCCACACTCACGCACCAGAGACTAACAGATACTGAATGAATCCCACACTCACACACAGAACCAGAGACTGACAGATGCAGAATGAATCCCACACTCAAACACATTATCTGAGACTGACAGATACAGAATGAATCCCACTCTCACATGCAGTATCAGAGACTGACAGATACAGAAGGAATCCCACACTCACACACAGTATCAGAGACTGACAGATACAGAATGAATCCCACACTAACACACAGTACCAGAGACTGACAGATACAGAATGAATCCCACACTCACATACAGTACCAGAGACTGACAGATACAGAATGAATCCCACACTCACACACTGTATCAGAGACTGACAGATGCAGAATGAATCCCACACTCACACACAGTACCAGAGACTGACAGATACAGAATGAATCCCACACTCACACACAGTATCAGAGACTGACAGATACAGAATGAATTGCACGCTCACACACAGTATCAGAGACTGACAGAAACAGAATGAATCCCACAGTCACACAAAGTACCAGAGACTGACAGATACAGAATGAATCCCACACGCACATACAGTACCAGAGACTGACAGATACAGAAATAATCCCACACTCACACACTGTATCAGAGACTGACAGATGCAGAATGAATCCCACACTCACACACAGTACCAGAGACTAACAGATACAGAATGAATCCCACACTCACACACAGTGACAGAGACTGTCAGATGCAGAATGAATCCCACAGCCAACAGAGTATCAGAGACTGACAGACACAGAATGAATCCCACACTCACACACAGTACCAGAGACTGACAGATCCAGAATTAATCTCACACTCACATACAGTATCAGATACTGACAGATACAGAATGAATACCACACTCACACACAGTACCAGAGACTGACAGATACAGAATGAATACCACACTCACGCACAGTACCAGAGACTGACAGATCTTGAATGAATCCCAAACTCTCACACTGTGCCAGAGACTGACAGACACAGAATGAATTGCACACTCACGCACAGGATCAGAGACTGACAGGTACAGAATGAATCACACACTCACCTGCAGTATCAGAGATTGACACATACAGAATGAATCCCACATTCACACACAGTACCAGAGACTGACAGATACAGAATGAATCGCACACTCACATACAGTATCTGAGATTGACAGATACAGAATGAGTCCCACACTCACATACAGTATCTGAGATTGACAGATACAGAATGAGTCCCACACTCACATACAGTATCAGAGACTGACAGATACTGAATGAATCCCACACTCACACACAGTGCCAGAGACTGACAGACACAGAATGAATCCCACACTCACATGCAGTTACAGAGACTGACAGATACAGAATGAATCCCACACTCACACACAGTATCAGATACTGACAGATACAGAATGAATCCCACACTCACACACAGTACCAGAGACTGACAGATACAGAATGAATCCCACACTCACATACAGTACCAGAGACTGACAGATACAGAATGAATCCCACACTCACATACATTTTCAGAGACTGACAGATACAGAATGAATTGCACACTCACACAGAGTATCAGAGACTGTCAGATGCAGAATGAATCCCACACTCACACATTGTACCTGAGACTGACAGATACAGAATGAATCCCTCACTCACATACATTGTCAGAGACTGACAGATGCAGAATGAATCCCACACTCGGACACAGAACCAGAGACTGACAGATGCAGAATGAATCCCACACTCACACACTGTATCAGAGACTGACAGATGCAGAATGAATCCCTGACTCACACACAGTACCAGAGACTGACAGATACAGAATGAATCCCACACTCACACACAGTATCAGAGACTGACAGATACAGAATGAATTGCACTCTCACACACAGTATCAGAGACTGACAGAAACAGAATGAATCCCACACTCACATACAGTACCAGAGACTGACAGATACAGAAATAATCCCACACTCACAAACTGTATCAGAGACTGACAGATACAGAATGAATCCCACACTCACACACAGTAACAGAGACTGTCAGATGCAGAATGAATCCCACACTCACACACAGTAACAGAGACTGACAGATACAGAATGAATCCCACACTCACACACTGTATCAGAGACTGACAGATACAGAATGAATCCCACACTCACACACTGCATCAGAGACTGACAGATACAGAATAAATCCCACACTCACACACAGTACCAGAGACTGACAGATACAGAATGAATCCCACACTCACATACAGTGTCAGAGACTGACAGATACAGAATGAATCCCACACTCACACACAGTATCAGAGACTGACAGAAAAAGAAAGAATCCCACACTCACGCACAATACCAGAGACTAACAGATACTGAATGAATCCCACACTCACACACAGTACCAGAGACTGACAGATAGAGAATGAATCCCACACTCACATGCAGTATCAGAGACTGACAGATGCAGAATGAATCCCACACTCACACACATTATCAGAGACTGACAGATACAGATTGAATCCCACACTCACACACAGTATCAGAGACTGACAGACACAGAATGAATCCCACACTCACATACAGTTGCAGAGACTGACAGATACAGAATGAATCCCACACTCACACACTGTATCAGAGACTGACAGATACAGAATGAATCCCACACTCACACACTGCATCAGAGACTGACAGATACAGAATAAATCCCACACTCACACACAGTACCAGAGACTGACAGATACAGAATGAATCCCACACTCACATACAGTATCAGAGACTGACAGATACAGAATGAATCCCACACTCACACACAGTATCAGAGACTGACAGATACAGTAAGAATCCCACACTCACACACAGTATCAGAGACTGACAGAAAAAGAAAGAATCCCACACTCACGCACAATACCAGAGACTAACAGATACTGAATGAATCCCACACTCACACACAGTACCAGAGACTGACAGATAGAGAATGAATCCCACACTCACATGCAGTATCAGAGACTGACAGATGCAGAATGAATCCCACACTCACACACAGTATCAGAGACTGACAGACACAGAATGAATCCCACACTCACATACAGTTGCAGAGACTGACAGATACAGAATGAATCCCACACTCACACACAGTATCAGACACTGACAGATACAGAATGAATCCCACACTCACACACAGTACCAGAGACTGACAGATACAGAATGAATCCCACACTCACACACAGTACCAGAGACTGACAGATACAGAATGAATCCCACACTCACGAACAGTACCAGAGACTGACAGATACAGAATGAATCCCACACTCACATCCATTTTCAGAGACTGACAGAAACAGAATGAATTGCACACTCACACAGAGTATCAGAGACTGACAGATGCAGAATGAATCCCACAATCACATACAGTAGCAGAGACTGACAGATACAGAATGAATCCCACACTCACAAACAGTATCAGACACTGACAGATACAGAATTAACCCCACACTCACACACAGTTCCAGAGACTGTCAGATACAGAATGAATCCCACACTCCCACAGAGTATCAGAGACTGACAGACACAGAATGAATCCCACACTCACATACAGTATCAGAGACTGACAGATACAGAATGAATCCCACACTCACATACAGTACCAGAGGCTGACAGATACAGAATGAATCCCACACTCACACACAGTATCAGAGACTGTCAGATGCAGAATGAATCCCACACTCACACACTGTACCTGAGACTGACAGATACAGAATGAATCCCTCACTCACATACATTGTCAGAGACTGACAGATACAGAATGAATCCCACACTCATACACAGAACCAGAGACTGACAGATGCAGAATGAATCCCACACTCAAACACATTATCTGAGACTGACAGATACAGAATGAATCCCACACTCACACACTGTATCAGAGACTGACAGATGCAGAATGAATCCCTCACTCACACACAGTACCAGAGACTGACAGATACAGAATGAATCCCACACTCACACACAGTATCAGAGACTGACAGATACAGAAATAATCCCACACTCACACACTGTATCAGAGACTGACAGATGCAGAATGAATCCCACAGTCACACAAAGTACCAGAGACTGACAGATACAGAATGAATCCCACACGCACATACAGTACCAGAGACTGACAGATACAGAAATAATCCCACACTCACACACTGTATCAGAGACTGACAGATGCAGAATGAATCCCACACTCACACACAGTACCAGAGACTAACAGATACAGAATGAATCCCACACTCACACACAGTGACAGAGACTGTCAGATGCAGAATGAATCCCACAGCCAACAGAGTATCAGAGACTGACAGACACAGAATGAATCCCACACTCACACACAGTACCAGAGACTGACAGATCCAGAATTAATCTCACACTCACATACAGTATCAGATACTGACAGATACAGAATGAATACCACACTCACACACAGTACCAGAGACTGACAGATACAGAATGAATACCACACTCACGCACAGTACCAGAGACTGACAGATCTTGAATGAATCCCAAACTCTCACACTGTGCCAGAGACTGACAGACACAGAATGAATTGCACACTCACGCACAGGATCAGAGACTGACAGGTACAGAATGAATCACACACTCACCTGCAGTATCAGAGATTGACACATACAGAATGAATCCCACATTCACACACAGTACCAGAGACTGACAGATACAGAATGAATCGCACACTCACATACAGTATCTGAGATTGACAGATACAGAATGAGTCCCACACTCACATACAGTATCTGAGATTGACAGATACAGAATGAGTCCCACACTCACATACAGTATCAGAGACTGACAGATACTGAATGAATCCCACACTCACACACAGTACCAGAGACTGACAGACACAGAATGAATCCCACACTCACATGCAGTTACAGAGACTGACAGATACAGAATGAATCCCACACTCACACACAGTATCAGATACTGACAGATACAGAATGAATCCCACACTCACACACAGTACCAGAGACTGACAGATACAGAATGAATCCCACACTCACATACAGTACCAGAGACTGACAGATACAGAATGAATCCCACACTCACATACATTTTCAGAGACTGACAGATACAGAATGAATTGCACACTCACACAGAGTATCAGAGACTGTCAGATGCAGAATGAATCCCACACTCACACACTGTACCTGAGACTGACAGATACAGAATGAATCCCTCACTCACATACATTGTCAGAGACTGACAGATGCAGAATGAATCCCACACTCGGACACAGAACCAGAGACTGACAGATGCAGAATGAATCCCACACTCACACACAGTACCAGAGACTGACAGATACAGAATGAATCCCACACTCACATACAGTACCAGAGACTGACAGATACAGAAATAATCCCACACTCACAAACTGTATCAGAGACTGACAGATACAGAATGAATCCCACACTCACACACAGTAACAGAGACTGTCAGATGCAGAATGAATCCCACACTCACACACAGTATCAGAGACTGACAGATACAGTAAGAATCCCACACTCACACACAGTACCAGAGACTGTCAGATGCAGAATGAATCCCACACTCACACACAGTACCAGAGACTGTCAGATACAGAATGAATCCCACACTCACACACTGCATCAGAGACTGACAGATGCAGAATGAATCCCTCACTCACACACAGTACCAGAGACTGACAGATACAGAATGAGTCCCACACTCACATACAGTATCAGAGACTGACAGATACAGAATAAATCCCACACTCACACACAGTACCAGAGACTGACAGATACAGAATGAATCCCACACTCACATACAGTATCAGAGACTGACAGATACAGAATGAATCCCACACTCACACACAGTATCAGAGACTGACAGATACAGTAAGAATCCCACACTCACACACAGTATCAGAGACTGACAGAAAAAGAAAGAATCCCACACTCACGCACAATACCAGAGACTAACAGATACTGAATGAATCCCACACTCACACACAGTACCAGAGACTGACAGATAGAGAATGAATCCCACACTCACATACAGTATCAGAGACTGACAGATACAGATTGAATCCCACACTCACACACAGTATCAGAGACTGACAGACACAGAATGAATCCCACACTCACATACAGTTGCAGAGACTGACAGATACAGAATGAATCCCACACTCACACACAGTATCAGACACTGACAGATACAGAATGAATCCCACACTCACACACAGCACCAGAGACTGACAGATACAGAATGAATCCCACACTCACACACAGTACCGGAGACTGACAGATACAGAATGAATCCCACACTCACGAACAGTACCAGAGACTGACAGATACAGAATGAATCCCACACTCACATCCATTTTCAGAGACTGACAGAAACAGAATGAATTGCACACTCACACAGAGTATCAGAGACTGACAGATGCAGAATGAATCCCACAATCACATACAGTAGCAGAGACTGACAGATACAGAATGAATCCCACACTCACATACAGTACCAGAGGCTGACAGATACAGAATGAATCCCACACTCACACACAGTATCAGAGACTGTCAGATGCAGAATGAATCCCACACTCACACACTGTACCTGAGACTGACAGATACAGAATGAATCCCTCACTCACATACATTGTCAGAGACTGACAGATACAGAATGAATCCCACACTCACACACAGTACCAGAGACTGACAGATACAGAATGAATCCCACACTCACACACAGTAACAGAGACTGTCAGATGCAGAATGAATCCCACACTCACACACAGTATCAGAGACTGACAGACACAGAATGAATCCCACACTCACATACAGTATCAGAGACTGACAGATACAGAATGAATCCCACACTCACATACAGTACCAGAGGCTGACAGATACAGAATGAATCCCACACTCACACACAGTATCAGAGACTGTCAGATGCAGAATGAATCCCACACTCACACACTGTACCTGAGACTGACAGATACAGAATGAATCCCTCACTCACATACATTGTCAGAGACTGACAGATACAGAATGAATCCCACACTCATACACAGAACCAGAGACTGACAGATGCAGAATGAATCCCACACTCAAACACATTATCTGAGACTGACAGATACAGAATGAATCCCACACTCACACACTGTATCAGAGACTGACAGATGCAGAATGAATCCCTCACTCACACACAGTACCAGAGACTGACAGATACAGAATGAATCCCACACGCACATACAGTACCAGAGACTGACAGATACAGAAATAATCCCACACTCACACACTGTATCAGAGACTGACAGATGCAGAATGAATCCCACACTCACACACAGTACCAGAGACTAACAGATACAGAATGAATCCCACACTCACACACAGTGACAGAGACTGTCAGATGCAGAATGAATCCCACAGCCAACAGAGTATCAGAGACTGACAGACACAGAATGAATCCCACACTCACACACAGTACCAGAGACTGACAGATCCAGAATTAATCTCACACTCACATACATTATCAGATACTGACAGATACAGAATGAATACCACACTCACACACAGTACCAGAGACTGACAGATACAGAATGAATACCACACTCACGCACAGTACCAGAGACTGACAGATCTTGAATGAATCCCAAACTCTCACACTGTGCCAGAGACTGACAGACACAGAATGAATTGCACACTCACGCACAGGATCAGAGACTGACAGGTACAGAATGAATCACACACTCACCTGCAGTATCAGAGATTGACACATACAGAATGAATCCCACATTCACACACAGTACCAGAGACTGACAGATACAGAATGAATCGCACACTCACATACAGTATCTGAGATTGACAGATACAGAATGAGTCCCACACTCACATACAGTATCTGAGATTGACAGATACAGAATGAGTCCCACACTCACATACAGTATCAGAGACTGACAGATACTGAATGAATCCCACACTCACACACAGTACCAGAGACTGACAGACACAGAATGAATCCCACACTCACATGCAGTTACAGAGACTGACAGATACAGAATGAATCCCACACTCACACACAGTATCAGATACTGACAGATACAGAATGAATCCCACACTCACACACAGTACCAGAGACTGACAGATACAGAATGAATCCCACACTCACATACAGTACCAGAGACTGACAGATACAGAATGAATCCCACACTCACATACATTTTCAGAGACTGACAGATACAGAATGAATTGCACACTCACACAGAGTATCAGAGACTGTCAGATGCAGAATGAATCCCACTCTCACACACTGTACCTGAGACTGACAGATACAGAATGAATCCCTCACTCACATACATTGTCAGAGACTGACAGATGCAGAATGAATCCCACACTCGGACACAGAACCAGAGACTGACAGATGCAGAATGAATCCCACACTCACACACTGTATCAGAGACTGACAGATGCAGAATGAATCCCTCACTCACACACAGTACCAGAGACTGACAGATACAGAATGAATCCCACACTCACACACAGTATCAGAGACTGACAGATACAGAATGAATTGCACTCTCACACACAGTATCAGAGACTGACAGAAACAGAATGAATCCCACAGTCACACACAGTACCAGAGACTGACAGATACAGAATGAATCCCACACTCACATACAGTACCAGAGACTGACAGATACAGAAATAATCCCACACTCACAAACTGTATCAGAGACTGACAGATACAGAATGAATCCCACACTCACACACAGTAACAGAGACTGTCAGATGCAGAATGAATCCCACACTCACACACAGTATCAGAGACTGACAGATACAGTAAGAATCCCACACTCACACACAGTACCAGAGACTGTCAGATGCAGAATGAATCCCACACTCACACACTGTATCAGAGACTGACAGATACAGAATGAATCCCACACTCACACACTGCATCAGAGACTGACAGATGCAGAATGAATCCCTCACTCACACACAGTACCAGAGACTGACAGATACAGAATGAGTCCCACACTCACATACAGTATCAGAGACTGACAGATACAGAATAAATCCCACACTCACACACAGTACCAGAGACTGACAGATACAGAATGAATCCCACACTCACATACAGTATCAGAGACTGACAGATACAGAATGAATCCCAAACTCACACACAGTATCAGAGACTGACAGATACAGTAAGAATCCCACACTCACACACAGTATCAGAGACTGACAGAAAAAGAAAGAATCCCACACTCACGCACAATACCAGAGACTAACAGATACTGAATGAATCCCACACTCACACACAGTACCAGAGACTGACAGATAGAGAATGAATCCCACACTCACATACAGTATCAGAGACTGACAGACACAGAATGAATCCCACACTCACATACAGTTGCAGAGACTGACAGATACAGAATGAATCCCACACTCACACACAGTATCAGACACTGACAGATACAGAATGAATCCCACACTCACACACAGTACCAGAGACTGACAGATACAGAATGAATCCCACACTCACACACAGTACCGGAGACTGACAGATACAGAATGAATCCCACACTCACGAACAGTACCAGAGACTGACAGATACAGAATGAATCCCACACTCACATCCATTTTCAGAGACTGACAGAAACAGAATGAATTGCACACTCACACAGAGTATCAGAGACTGACAGATGCAGAATGAATCCCACAATCACATACAGTAGCAGAGACTGACAGATACAGAATGAATCCCACACTCACAAACAGTATCAGACACTGACAGATACAGAATTAACCCCACACTCACACACAGTTCCAGAGACTGTCAGATACAGAATGAATCCCACACTCCCACAGAGTATCAGAGACTGACAGACACAGAATGAATCCCACACTCACATACAGTATCAGAGACTGACAGATACAGAATGAATCCCACACTCACATACAGTACCAGAGGCTGACAGATACAGAATGAATCCCACACTCACACACAGTATCAGAGACTGTCAGATGCAGAATGAATCCCACACTCACACACTGTACCTGAGACTGACAGATACAGAATGAATCCCTCACTCACATACATTGTCAGAGACTGACAGATACAGAATGAATCCCACACTCACACACAGTACCAGAGACTGACAGATACAGAATGAATCCCACACTCACACACAGTAACAGAGACTGTCAGATGCAGAATGAATCCCACACTCACACACAGTATCAGAGACTGACAGATACAGTAAGAATCCCACACTCACACACAGTATCAGAGACTGACAGATAAAGAAAGAATCCCACACTCACGCACAATACCAGAGACTAACAGATACTGAATGAATCCCACACTCACACACAGTACCAGAGACTGACAGACACAGAATGAATCCCACACTCACATGCAGTTACAGAGACTGACAGATACAGAATGAATCCCACACTCACACACAGTATCAGATACTGACAGATACAGAATGAATCCCACACTCACACACAGTATCAGAGACTGACAGATACAGAATGAATCCCACACTCACATACAGTACCAGAGACTGACAGATACAGAATGAATCCCACACTCACATACATTTTCAGAGACTGACAGATACAGAATGAATTGCACACTCACACAGAGTATCAGAGACTGTCAGATGCAGAATGAATCCCACTCTCACACACTGTACCTGAGACTGACAGATACAGAATGAATCCCTCACTCACATACATTGTCAGAGACTGACAGATGCAGAATGAATCCCACACTCGGACACAGAACCAGAGACTGACAGATGCAGAATGAATCCCACACTCACACACTGTATCAGAGACTGACAGATGCAGAATGAATCCCTCACTCACACACAGTACCAGAGACTGACAGATACAGAATGAATCCCACACTCACACACAGTATCAGAGACTGACAGATACAGAATGAATTGCACTCTCACACACAGTATCAGAGACTGACAGAAACAGAATGAATCCCACAGTCACACACAGTACCAGAGACTGACAGATACAGAATGAATCCCACACTCACATACAGTACCAGAGACTGACAGATACAGAAATAATCCCACACTCACAAACTGTATCAGAGACTGACAGATACAGAATGAATCCCACACTCACACACAGTAACAGAGACTGTCAGATGCAGAATGAATCCCACACTCACACACAGTATCAGAGACTGACAGATACAGTAAGAATCCCACACTCACACACAGTACCAGAGACTGTCAGATGCAGAATGAATCCCACACTCACACACTGTATCAGAGACTGACAGATACAGAATGAATCCCACACTCACACACTGCATCAGAGACTGACAGATGCAGAATGAATCCCTCACTCACACACAGTACCAGAGACTGACAGATACAGAATGAGTCCCACACTCACATACAGTATCAGAGACTGACAGATACAGAATAAATCCCACACTCACACACAGTACCAGAGACTGACAGATACAGAATGAATCCCACACTCACATACAGTATCAGAGACTGACAGATACAGAATGAATCCCAAACTCACACACAGTATCAGAGACTGACAGATACAGTAAGAATCCCACACTCACACACAGTATCAGAGACTGACAGAAAAAGAAAGAATCCCACACTCACGCACAATACCAGAGACTAACAGATACTGAATGAATCCCACACTCACACACAGTACCAGAGACTGACAGATAGAGAATGAATCCCACACTCACATACAGTATCAGAGACTGACAGATACAGATTGAATCCCACACTCACACACAGTATCAGAGACTGACAGACACAGAATGAATCCCACACTCACATACAGTTGCAGAGACTGACAGATACAGAATGAATCCCACACTCACACACAGTATCAGACACTGACAGATACAGAATGAATCCCACACTCACACACAGTACCAGAGACTGACAGATACAGAATGAATCCCACACTCACACACAGTAACAGAGACTGTCAGATGCAGAATGAATCCCACACTCACACACAGTATCAGAGACTGACAGATACAGTAAGAATCCCACACTCACACACAGTACCAGAGACTGTCAGATGCAGAATGAATCCCACACTCACACACTGTATCAGAGACTGACAGATACAGAATGAATCCCACACTCACACACTGCATCAGAGACTGACAGATGCAGAATGAATCCCTCACTCACACACAGTACCAGAGACTGACAGATACAGAATGAGTCCCACACTCACATACAGTATCAGAGACTGACAGATACAGAATAAATCCCACACTCACACACAGTACCAGAGACTGACAGATACAGAATGAATCCCACACTCACATACAGTATCAGAGACTGACAGATACAGAATGAATCCCAAACTCACACACAGTATCAGAGACTGACAGATACAGTAAGAATCCCACACTCACACACAGTATCAGAGACTGACAGAAAAAGAAAGAATCCCACACTCACGCACAATACCAGAGACTAACAGATACTGAATGAATCCCACACTCACACACAGTACCAGAGACTGACAGATATAGAATGAATCCCACACTCACATGCAGTATCAGAGACTGACAGATGCAGAATGAATCCCACACTCACACACATTATCAGAGACTGACAGATACAGATTGAATCCCACACTCACACACAGTATCAGAGACTGACAGACACAGAATGAATCCCACACTCACATACAGTTACAGAGACTGACAGATACAGAATGAATCCCACACTCACACACAGTATCAGATACTGACAGATACAGAATGAATCCCACACTCACACACAGTACCAGAGACTGACAGATACAGAATGAATCCCACACTCACACACAGTACCAGAGACTGACAGATACAGAATGAATCCCACACTCACACACAGTATCAGAGACTGACAGATACAGTAAGAATCCCACACTCACACACAGTATCAGAGACTGACAGATAAAGAAAGAATCCCACACTCACGCACAATACCAGAGACTAACAGATACTGAATGAATCCCACACTCACACACAGTACCAGAGACTGACAGATGCAGAATGAATCCCACACTCACACACATTATCAGAGACTGACAGATACAGATTGAATCCCACACTCACACACAGTATCAGAGACTGACAGACACAGAATGAATCCCACACTCACATACAGTTACAGAGACTGACAGATACAGAATGAATCCCACACTCACACACAGTATCAGATACTGACAGATACAGAATGAATCCCACACTCACACACAGTACCAGAGACTGACAGATACAGAATGAATCCCACACTCACACACAGTACCAGAGACTGACAGATACAGAATGAATCCCACACTCACATACAGTACCAGAGACTGACAGATACAGCATGAATCCCACACTCACACACAGTACCAGAGACTGACAGATACAGAATGAGTCCCACACTCACATACAGTATCAGAGACTGACAGATACAGAATAAATCCCACACTCACACACAGTACCAGAGACTGACAGATACAGAATGAATCCCACACTCACATACAGTATCAGAGACTGACAGATACAGAATGAATCCCACACTCACACACAGTATCAGAGACTGACAGATACAGTAAGAATCCCACACTCACACACAGTATCAGAGACTGACAGAAAAAGAAAGAATCCCACACTCACGCACAATACCAGAGACTAACAGATACTGAATGAATCCCACACTCACACACAGTACCAGAGACTCACAGATATAGAATGAATCCCACACTCACATGCAGTATCAGAGACTGACAGATGCAGAATGAATCCCACACTCACACACATTATGAGAGACTGACAGATACAGAATGAATTGCACACTCACACAGAGTATCAGAGACTGACAGATGCAGAATGAATCCCACAATCACACACTGTATCAGAGACTGACAGATACAGAATGAATCCCACACTCACAAACAGTATCAGACACTGACAGATACAGAATTAACCCCACACTCACACACAGTACCGGAGACTGTCAGATACAGAATGAATCCCACACTCCCACAGAGTATCAGAGACTGACAGATACAGAATGAATCCCACACTCACATACAGTACCAGAGGCTGACAGATGCAGAATAAATCCCACACTCACACACAGTAACAGAGACTTTCAGATGCAGATTGAATCCCACACTCACACACAGTATCAGAGACTGACAGACACAGAATGAATCCCACACTCACATACAGTTGCAGAGACTGACAGATGCAGAAATAATCCCACACTCACACACTGTATCAGAGACTGACAGATGCAGAATGAATCCCAAACTCACACACAGTACCAGAGACTGACAGATACAGAATGAATCCCACACTCACATGCAGTACCAGAGACTGACAGATACAAAATGAATCCCACACTCACATACAGTACCAGAGACTGACAGATACAGAAATAATCCCACACTCACACACTGTATCAGAGACTGACAGATGCAGAATGAATCCCACACTCACACACAGTACCAGAGACTGACAGATGCAGAATGAATCCCACACTCACACACAGTAACAGAGACTGTCAGATGCAGAATGAATCCCACACTCACACACTGTACCTGAGACTGACAGATGCAGAATGAATCCCACACTCACATACATTGTCAGAGACTGACAGATACAGAATGAATCCCACACTCACACACAGTACCAGAGACTGACAGATATTGAATGAATCCCACACTCACATACAGTTTCAGAGACTTACAGATACAGAATGAATCCCACACTCACACACAGTACCAGAGACTGACAGATACAGAAATAATCCCACACTCACACACTGTATCAGAGACTGACAGATGCAGAATGAATCCCACACTCACACACAGTACCAGAGACTGACAGATACAGAATGAATCCCACACTCACACACAGTAACAGAGACTGTCAGATGCAGAATGAATCCCACACTCACACACAGTATCAGAGACTGACAGATACAGTAAGAATCCCACACTCACACACAGTATCAGAGACTGACAGATAAAGAAAGAATCCCACACTCACGCACAATACCAGAGACTAACAGATACTGAATGAATCCCACACTCACACACAGTATCAGAGACTGACAGATGCAGAATGAATCCCACACTCACACACATTATCAGAGACTGACAGATACAGATTGAATCCCACACTCACACACAGTATCAGAGACTGACAGACACAGAATGAATCCCACACTCACATACAGTTACAGAGACTGACAGATACAGAATGAATCCCACACTCACACACAGTATCAGATACTGACAGATACAGAATGAATCCCACACTCACACACAGTACCAGAGACTGACAGATACAGAATGAATCCCACACTCACACACAGTACCAGAGACTGACAGATACAGAATGAATCCCACACTCACATACATTTTCAGAGACTGACAGATACAGAATGAATTGCACACTCACACAGAGTATCAGAGACTGACAGATGCAGAATGAATCCCACACTCACATACAGTAGCAGAGACTGACAGATACAGAATGAACCCCACACTCACACACAGTACCAGAGACTGTCAGATACAGAATGAATCCCACACTCCC
The DNA here is from genome assembly GCF_035084215.1 of Heptranchias perlo. Taxonomy (NCBI): domain Eukaryota; kingdom Metazoa; phylum Chordata; class Chondrichthyes; order Hexanchiformes; family Hexanchidae; genus Heptranchias; species Heptranchias perlo. The sequence continues at coordinate 21,404,249 of NC_090370.1, forward strand.
ACAGAGTATCAGAGACTGACAGACACAGAATGAATCCCACACTCACATACAGTATCAGAGACTGACAGATACAGAATGAATCCCACACTCACATACAGTACCAGAGGATGACAGATGCAGAATGAATCCCACACTCACACACAGTATCAGAGACTGTCAGATTCAGAATGAATCCCACACTCACACACTGTACCTGAGACTGACAGATACAGAATGAATCCCTCACTCACATACATGTCAGAGACTGACAGATACAGAATGAATCCCACACTCATACACAGAACCAGAGACTGACAGATGCAGAATGAATCCGACACTCAAACACTTTATCTGAGACTGACAGATACAGAATGAATCCCTCACTCACACACAGTACCAGAGACTGACAGATACAGAATGAATCCCACACTCACACACTGTATCAGAGACTGACAGATGCAGAATGAATCCCACAGTCACACACAGTACCAGAGACTGTCAGATGCAGAATGAATCCCACACTCACACACTGTACCTGAGACTGACAGATGCAGAATAAATCCCACACTCACACACAGTACCAGAGACTGTCAGATATTGAATGAATCCCACACTCACATACAGTTTCAGAGACTGACAGATACAGAATGAATCCCACACTCACACACAGTACCAGAGACTGACAGATATTGAATGAATCCCACACTCACATACAGTTTCAGAGACTGACAGATACAGAATGAATCCCACACTCACACACAGTACCAGAGACTGACAGATATTGAATGAATCCCACACTCACACACTGTATCAGAGACTGACAGATGCAGAATGAATCCCAAACTCACACACAGTACCAGAGACTGACAGATACAGAATGAATCCCACACTCACATGCAGTACCAGAGACTGACAGATACAAAATGAATCCCACACTCACATACAGTACCAGAGACTGACAGATACAGAAATAATCCCACACTCACACACTGTATCCGAGACTGACAGATGCAGAATGAATCCCACACTCACACACAGTACCAGAGACTGACAGATGCAGAATGAATCCCACACTCACACACAGTAACAGAGACTGTCAGATGCAGAATGAATCCCACACTCACACACTGTACCTGAGACTGACAGATGCAGAATGAATCCCACACTCACATACATTGTCAGAGACTGACAGATACAGAATGAATCACACACTCACACACAGTACCAGAGACTGACAGATATTGAATGAATCCCACACTCACATACAGTTTCAGAGACTTACAGATACAGAATGAATCCCACACTCACACACAGTACCAGAGACTGACAGATACAGAAATAATCCCACACTCACACACTGTATCAGAGACTGACAGATGCAGAATGAATCCCACACTCACACACAGTACCAGAGACTGACAGATACAGAATGAATCCCACACTCACACACAGTAACAGAGACTGTCAGATGCAGAATGAATCCCACACTCACACACAGTATCAGAGACTGACAGATACAGTAAGAATCCCACACTCACACACAGTATCAGAGACTGACAGATACAGAATGAATCCCACACTCACGCACAATACCAGAGACTAACAGATACTGAATGAATCCCACACTCACACACAGTACCAGAGACTGACAGAAAGAGAATGAATCCCACACTCACACACAGTATCAGAGACTGACAGATGCAGAATGAATCCCACACTCACACACATTATCAGAGACTGACAGATACAGATTGAATCCCACACTCACACACAGTATCAGAGACTGACAGACACAGAATGAATCCCACACTCACATACAGTATCAGAGACTGACAGATACAGAATGAATCCCACACTCACACACAGTATCAGATACTGACAGATACAGAATGAATTGCACACTCACACAGAGTATCAGAGACTGACAGATGCAGAATGAATCCCACACTCACATACAGTAGCAGAGACTGACAGATACAGAATGAATCCCACACTCACAAACAGTATCAGACACTGACAGATACAGAATGAACCCCACACTCACACACAGTACCAGAGACTGTCAGATACAGAATGAATCCCACACTCCCACAGAGTATCAGAGACTAACAGACACAGAATGAATCCCACACTCACATACAGTATCAGAGACTGACAGATACAGAATGAATCCCACACTCACATACAGTACCAGAGGATGACAGATGCAGAATGAATCCCACACTCATACACAGTACCAGAGACTGACAGATGCAGAATGAATCCCTCACTCACATACATGTCAGAGACTGACAGATACAGAATGAATCCCACACTCATACACAGAACCAGAGACTGACAGATGCAGAATGAATCCGACACTCAAACACTTTATCTGAGACTGACAGATACAGAATGAATCCCTCACTCACACACAGTACCAGAGACTGACAGATACAGAATGAATCCCACACTCACACACTGTATCAGAGACTGACAGATGCAGAATGAATCCCACAGTCACACACAGTACCAGAGACTGTCAGATGCAGAATGAATCCCACACTCACACACTGTACCTGAGACTGACAGATGCAGAATAAATCCCACACTCACACACAGTACCAGAGACTGTCAGATATTGAATGAATCCCACACTCACATACAGTTTCAGAGACTGACAGATACAGAATGAATCCCACACTCACACACAGTACCAGAGACTGACAGATATTGAATGAATCCCACACTCACATGCAGTATCAGAGACTGGCAGATGCAGAATGAATCCCAAACTCACACACAGTACCAGAGACTGACAGATACAGAATGAATCCCACACTCACATACAGTACCAGAGACTGACAGATACAAAATGAATCCCACACTCACATACAGTACCAGAGACTGACAGATACAGAAATAATCCCACACTCACACACTGTATCAGAGACTGACAGATGCAGAATGAATCCCACACTCACACACAGTACCAGAGACTGACAGATACAGAATGAATCCCACACTCACACACAGTAACAGAGACTGTCAGATGCAGAATGAATCCCACACTCACACACTGTACCTGAGACTGACAGATGCAGAATGAATCCCACACTCACATACATTGTCAGAGACTGACAGATACAGAATGAATCCCACACTCACACACAGTATCAGAGACTGTCAGATACAGAATGAATCCCACACTCCCACAGAGTATCAGAGACTGACAGATACAGAATGAATCCCACACTCACAAACAGTATCAGAGACTGACAGATACAGAATGAATCCCACACTCACATACAGTACCAGAGTCTGACAGATACAGAATGAATCCCACACTCACACACAGTATCAGAGACTGTCAGATGCAGAATGAATCCCACACTCACACACTGTACCTGAGACTGACAGATACAGAATGAATCCCTCACTCACATACATTGTCAGAGACTGACAGATACAGAATGAATCCCACACTCACACACAGAACCAGAGACTGACAGATGCAGAATGAATCCCACACTCAAACACATTATCTGAGACTGACAGATACAGAATGAATCCCACTCTCACATGCAGCATCAGAGACTGACAGATACAGAATGAATCCCAAACTCACACACATTATCAGAGACTGACAGATACAGAAGGAATCCCACACTCACACACAGTATCAGAGACTGACAGATACAGAATGAATCCCACACTAACACACAGGACCAGAGACTGACAGATACAGAATGAATCCCACACTCACATACAGTACCAGAGACTGACAGACACAGAATGAATCCCACACTCACACACTGTATCAGAGACTGACAGATGCAGAATGAATCCCACACTCACACACAGTATCAGAGACTGACAGATACAGAATGAATCCCACACTCACATACAGTACCAGAGACTGACAGATACAGAATGAATCCCACACTCACACACAGTACCAGAGACTGACAGATACAGAAGGAATCCCAAACTCACACACAGTATCAGAGACTGACAGATACAGATTGAATCCCACACTCACACACAGAATCAGAGACTGACAGATACAGAATGAATCCCACACACACACAGTACCAGAGACTGACAGACGCAGAATGAATCCCACACTCACATGCAGTATCTGAGATTGACAGATACAGAATGAATCCCACACTCACGTACAATATCAGAGACTGACAGATACAGAATGAATCCCACACTCACGTACAATATCAGAGACTGACAGATACAGAATGAATCCCACACTCACACACAGTACCAGAGACTGACAGATGCAGAACGAATCCCACACTCACATACAGTATCTGAGACTGACAGATACAGAATGAATCCCACACTCACACACAGTATCTGAGACTGACAGATGCAGAATGAATCCCACACTCACACACAGTATCAGAGACTGACAGATACAGAATGAATCCCACACTCACACACAGTACCAGAGACTGACATATACAGAATGAATCCCACACTCACACACAGTATCAGAGACTGACAGATGCAGAATGAATCCCACACTCACACACAGTACCAGAGACTGACAGATACAGGATGAATCCCACACTCACACACAGTATCAGAGACTGACAGATACAGAATTAATCCCACACTCACACACAGGACCAGAGACTGACAGACACAGATGGAATCCCACACTCACATACATTATCAGAGACTGACAGATACAGAATGAATCCCACACTCACACACAGTAGCAGAGACTGACAGATACAGAATGAATCCCACACTCACACATAGTATCAGAGACTGACAGATACAGAATGAATCCCACACTCACACACAGTACCAGAGACTGACAGATGCAGAATGAATCCCAGACTCACACACAGTATCAGAGACTGACAGATACAGAATGAATTCCAAACTCACACACAATACCAGAGACTGACAGATACAGAATGAATCCCACACTCACACACAATACCAGAGACTGACAGATGCAGAATGAATCCCACACTCACACACAGAACCAGAGACTGACAGATACAGAATGAATCCCACACTCACATACAGAATCAGAGACTGACAGATACAGAATTAATGCCACACTCACACACAGGACCAGAGACTGACAGACACAGATGGAATCCCACACTCACATACATTATCAGAGACTGACAGATACAGAATGAATCCCACACTCACACACAGTAGCAGAGACTGACAGATACAGAATGAATCCCACACTCACACATAGTATCAGAGACTGACAGATACAGAATGAATCCCACACTCACACACAGTACCAGAGACTGACAGATGCAGAATGAATCCCAGACTCACACACAGTATCAGAGACTGACAGATACAGAATGAATTCCAAACTCACACACAATACCAGAGACTGACAGACACAGAATGAATCCCACACTCACACACAATACCAGAGACTGACAGATGCAGAATGAATCCCACACTCACACACAGAACCAGAGACTGACAGATACAGAATGAATCCCACACTCACATACAGAATCAGAGACTGACAGATACAGAATTAATCCCACACTCACACACAGAACCAGAGACTGACAGATACAGAATGAATCCCACACTCACATACAGAATCAGAGACTGACAGATACAGAATTAATCCCACACTCACACACAGTATCAGAGACTGACAGATACAGAATGAATCCCACACTCACACACAGGACCAGAGACTGACAGACACAGATGGAATCCCACACTCACACACATTATCAGAGACTGACAGATACAGAATGAATCCCACACTCACACACAGTAGCAGAGACTGACAGATACAGAATGAATCCCACACTCACACATAGTATCAGAGACTGACAGATACAGAATGAATCCCACACTCACACACAGTACCAGAGACTGACAGATGCAGAATGAATCCCACACTCACATACAGTTTCAGAGACTGACAGATACAGAATGAATCCCACACTCACACACAGTACCAGAGACTGACAGATACAGAATGAATCCCAAACTCACACACAGTACCAGAGACTGACAGATACAGAATGAATCCCACACTCACACACAGTACCAGAGACTGACAGATACAAAATGAATCCCACACTCACATACAGTACCAGAGACTGACAGATACAGAAATAATCCCACACTCACACACTGTATCAGAGACTGACAGATGCAGAATGAATCCCACACTCACACACAGTACCAGAGACTGACAGATACAGAATGAATCCCACACTCACACACAGTAACAGAGACTGTCAGATGCAGAATGAATCCCACACTCACACACTGTACCTGAGACTGACAGATGCAGAATGAATCCCACACTCACATGCATTGTCAGAGACTGACAGATACAGAATGAATCCCACACTCACACACAGTATCAGAGACTGTCAGATACAGAATGAATCCCACACTCCCACAGAGTATCAGAGACTGACAGATACAGAATGAATCCCACACTCACAAACAGTATCAGAGACTGACAGATACAGAATGAATCCCACACTCACATACAGTACCAGAGTCTGACAGATACAGAATGAATCCCACACTCACACACAGTATCAGAGACTGTCAGATGCAGAATGAATCCCACACTCACACACTGTACCTGAGACTGACAGATACAGAATGAATCCCTCACTCACATACATTGTCAGAGACTGACAGATACAGAATGAATCCCACACTCACACACAGAACCAGAGACTGACAGATGCAGAATGAATCCCACACTCAAACACATTATCTGAGACTGACAGATACAGAATGAATCCCACTCTCACATGCAGCATCAGAGACTGACAGATACAGAATGAATCCCAAACTCACACACATTATCAGAGACTGACAGATACAGAAGGAATCCCACACTCACACACAGTATCAGAGACTGACAGATACAGAATGAATCCCACACTAACACACAGGACCAGAGACTGACAGATACAGAATGAATCCCACACTCACATACAGTACCAGAGACTGACAGACACAGAATGAATCCCACACTCACACACTGTATCAGAGACTGACAGATGCAGAATGAATCCCACACTCACACACAGTATCAGAGACTGACAGATACAGAATGAATCCCACACTCACATACAGTACCAGAGACTGACAGATACAGAATGAATCCCACACTCACACACAGTACCAGAGATTGACAGATACAGAAGGAATCCCAAACTCACACACAGTATCAGAGACTGACAGATACAGATTGAATCCCACACTCACACACAGAATCAGAGACTGACAGATACAGAATGAATCCCACACACACACAGCACCAGAGACTGACAGACGCAGAATGAATCCCACACTCACATGCAGTACCAGAGACTGACAGATACAGAATGAATCCCACACTCACGTACAATATCAGAGACTGACAGATACAGAATGAATCCCACACTCACACACAGTACCAGAGACTGACAGATGCAGAATGAATCCCACACTCACATACAGTATCTGAGACTGACAGATGCAGAATGAATCCCACACTCACACACAGTATCAGAGACTGACAGATACAGAATGAATCCCACACTCACACACAGTATCTGAGACTGACAGATGCAGAATGAATCCCACACTCACACACAGTCTCAGAGACTGACAGATACAGAATGAATCCCACACTCACACACAGTACCAGAGACTGACAGATACAGAATGAATCCCACACTCACACACAGTATCGGAGACTGACAGATACAGAATGAATCCCACACTCACACACAATACCAGAGACTGACATATACAGAATGAATCCCACACTCACACACAGTATCAGAGACTGACAGATGCAGAATGAATCCCACACTCACACACAGTACCAGAGACTGACAGATACAGAATGAATCCCACACTCACATACATCATCAGAGACTGACAGATACAGGATGAATCCCACACTCACACACAGTATCAGAGACTGACAGATACAGAATTAATCCCACACTCACACACAGGACCAGAGACTGACAGACACAGATGGAATCCCACACTCACATACATTATCAGCGACTGACAGATACAGAATGAATCCCACACTCACACACAGTAGCAGAGACTGACAGATACAGAATGAATCCCACACTCACACATCGTATCAGAGACTGACAGATACAGAATGAATCCCACACTCACACACAGTACCAGAGACTGACAGATGCAGAATGAATCCCAGACTCACACACAGTATCAGAGACTGACAGATACAGAATGAATTCCAAACTCACACACAATACCAGAGACTGACAGATACAGAATGAATCCCACACTCACACACAATACCAGAGACTGACAGATGCAGAATGAATCCCACACTCACACACAGAACCAGAGACTGACAGATACAGAATGAATCCCACACTCACATACAGAATCAGAGACTGACAGATACAGAATGAATCCCACACTCACACACAGTATCAGAGACTGACAGATACAGAATTAATCCCACACTCACACACAGTCCCGGAGACTGACAGATGCAGAATGAATCCCACACTCACACACAATACCAGAGACTGACAGATACAGAATGAATCCCACACTCACATGCAGGATCAGAGACTGACAGACACAGAATGAGTCCCACACTCACACACAGTACCGGAGACTGACAGATACAGAATGAATCCCACACTCACAGACAGTACCAGAGACTGACAGACACAGAATGAATCCCACACTCACAGACAATGTCAGAGACTGACAGAAACAGAATGAATCCCACACTCACATACATTATCAGAAACTGACAGATACATAATGAATCCCACACTCACACACAGTATCAGAGACTGACAGATGCAGAATGAATCCCACACTCACATACATTATCAGAAACTGACAGATACAGAATGAATCCCACACACACACAGTACCAGAGACTGACAGACGCAGAATGAACCCCACACTCACATCCAGTATCTGAGATTGACAGATGCAGAATGAATCCCACACTCACGTACAATATCAGAGACTGACAGACACAGAATGAATTGCACACTCACACACAGTATCAGAGATTGACACATACAGAATGAATCCCACATGCACACAGTATCAGAGACTGACAGATGCAGAATGAATCCCAAACTTTCACACTGCGCCAGAGACTGACAGATGCAGAATGAATTGCACACTCACACACAGTATCAGAGATTGACACAAAAAAATGAATCCCACATGCACACAGTACCAGAGACTGACAGATACAGAATGAATCCCACACTCACACACAGTATCAGAGATTGACACAAAAAAATGAATCCCACATGCACACAGTATCAGAGACTGACAGATACAGAATGAATCCCACACTCACACACAGTGTCAGAGACTGACAGATACAGAATGAATCCCACACTCACACACAGTGTCAGAGACTGACAGATACAGAATGAATCCCACACTCACATACCGTATCAGAGACTGACAGATACAGAATGAATCCCACACTCACATGCAGTATCAGAGACTGACAGATACAGAATGAATCCCACACTCACATACCGTATCAGAGACTGACAGATACAGAATGAATCCCACACTCACACACATGATCAGAGACTGACAGATACAGAATGAATCCCACACTCACACACATGATCAGAGACTGACAGATACAGAATGAATCCCACACTCACATACCGTATCAGAGACTGACAGATACAGAATGAATCCCACACTCACATGCAGTATCAGAGACTGACAGATACAGAATGAATCCCACACTCACATACCGTATCAGAGACTGACAGATACAGAATGAATCCCACACTCACACACAGTATCAGAGACTGACAGATACAGAATGAATCCCACACTCACATACAGTTGCAGAGACTGACAGATACAGAATGAATCCCACACTCACACACTGTCCCTGATACTGACAGATACAGAATGAATCCCTCACTCACATACATTGTCAGAGACTGACAGATACAGAATGAATCCCACACTCACACACTGGACCTGAGACTGACAGATGCAGAATGAATCCCACACTCACATACATTGTCAGATACTGACAGATACAGAATGAATCCCACACTCACACACAGTACCAGAGACTGACAGATATTGAATGAATCCCACACTCACATACAGTTTCAGAGACTTACAGATACAGAATGAATCCCACACTCACACACAGTACCAGAGACTGACAGATATTGAATGAATCCCACACTCACGTCCAGTACCAGAGACTGATAGATACAGAATGAATCCCACACTCACACACAGTATCAGAGACTGACAGATACAGAAAGAATCCCACACTCACACACAGTGCCAGAGACTTAAAGATGCAGAAAGAACCCCACACTCACACACAGTACCAGAGACTGTCAGATACAGAATGAATCCCACACTCCCTCAGAGTATCAGAGACTGACAGATACAGAATGAATCCCACACTCACATACAGTATCAGAGACTGACAGATACAGAATGAATCCCACACTCACACACAGTACCAGAGACTGACAGATGCAGAATGAATCCCACACTCACACAAAGTACTGGAGACTGACAGATACAGAATGAATCCCACACTCACACACATTATCAGAGACTGACAGATACAGATTGAATCCCACACTCACACACAGTATCAGAGACTGACAGATGCAGAATGAATCCCACACTCACATTCAGTTGCAGAGACTGACAGATGCAGAATGAATCCCACACTCACATACAGGAGCAGAGGCTGACAGATGCAGAATGAATCCCACACTCACATACAGGAGCAGAGACTGACAGATACAGAATGAATCCCACTCTGACATGCAGTATCAGAGACTGACAGATACAGAATGAATACCAAACTCACACACAGTATCAGAGACTGACAGATACAGAATGAATCCCACACTAACACACAGTACCAGAGACTGACAGATACATAATGAATCCCACACTCACATACGGTACCAGAGACTGACAGATACAGAATGAATCCCACACTCACACACTGTATCAGAGACTGACAGATGCAGAATGAATCCCACACTCACAGACAGTAACAGAGACTGACAGATACAGAATGAATCCCACACTCACACACAGTATCAGAGACTGACAGATACAGAATGAATTGCACGCTCACACACAGTATCAGAGACTGACAGAAACAGAATGAATCCCACAGACACGCACAGTACCAGAGACTGTTAGATACAGAATGAATCCCACACTCTCATACAGTACCAGAGACTGACAGATACAGAAAGAATCCCACACTCACACACTGTATCAGAGACTGACAGATGCAGAATGAATCCCACACTCACACACAGTACCAGAGACTGACAGATACAGAATGAATCCCACACTCACACGCAGTATCAGAGACTGTCAGATGCAGAATGAATCCCACACTCACACACTGTACCTGAGACTGACAGATACAGAATGAATCCCAAACTCACACACAGTACCAGAGACTGACAGATGCAGAATGAATCCCACACTCACACACAGTATCAGAGACTGACAGGTACAGAATGAATCCCACACTCACACACAGTATCAGAGACTGACAGATACAGAATGAATCCCACACTCACACACAGTACCAGAGACTGACAGATATTGAATGAATCCCACACTCACATACAGTATCAGAGACTGACAGATGCAGAATGAATCCCAAACTCACACACAGTTCCAGAGACTGACAGATGCAGAATGAATGCCACACTCACACACTGTATCAGAGACTGACAGATGCAGAATGAATCCCACACTCACACACAGTACCAGAGACTGACAGATACATAATGAATCCCACACTCACACACAGTACCAGAGACTGACAGATACGGAATGAATCCCACACTCACATGCAGTACCAGAGACTGACAGATGCAGAATGAATCCCACACTCACATACGTTTTCAGAGACTGACAGATACAGAATGAATTGCACACTCACACACAGTGCCAGAGACTGAAAGATACAGAAAGAACCCCGCACTCACACACAGTACCAGAGACTGACAGATACAGAATGAATCCCACACTCACATACATTTTCAGAGACTGACAGATACAGAATGAATCCCACACTCACATACATTTTCAGAGACTGACAGATACAGAATGAATCCCACACTCACACACAGTACCAGAGACTGACAGATGCAGAATGAATCCCACACTCACATACAGTGCCAGAGACTGAAAGATACAGAAAGAACCCCACACTCACACACAGTACCAGAGACTGTCAGACACAGAATGAATCCCACACTCACACACAGTATCAGAGACTGACAGATGGTGAATGAATCCCACACTCACACACAGTATCAGAGACTGACAGATACAGAATGAATCCCACACTCACACACAGTATCAGAGACTGACAGACACAGAAAGAATCCCACACTCACACACAGTGCCAGAGACTGAAAGATACAGAAAGAACCCCACACACTCACACACAGCACCAAAGACTGACAGATACAGAATGAATCCCACACTCACATACAGTATCAGAGACTGACAGATACAGAATGAATCCCACACTCACACACAGTACCAGAGACTGACAGATACAGAATGAATCCCACACTCACATACAGTATCAGAGACTGACAGATGCAGAATGAATCCCACACTCACACCAAGTACTAGAGACTGACAGATACAGAATGAATCCCACACTCACACACATTATCAGAGACTGACAGATACAGATTGAATCCCACACTCACACACAGTATCAGAGACTGACAGATACAGAATGAATCCCACACTCACATTCAGTTGCAGAGACTGACAGATGCAGAAAGAATCCCACACTCACATCCTGTACCTGAGACTGACAGATACAGAATAAATCCCTCACTCACATACATTGTCAGAGACTGACAGATACAGAATGAATCCCACACTCACATACATTATCAGAGACTGACAGATACAGAATGAATCCCACACTCACACACAGTACCAGAGAGTGACAGATACAGAATGAATCCCACACTCACACAATGTATCAGAGACTGACAGATGCAGAATGAATCCCACACTCACACACAGTACCAGAGACTGACAGACACAGAATGAATCCCACACTCGCACACAGTTTCAGAGACTGACAGATACAGAATGAATTGCAAGCTCACACACAGTATCAGAGACTGACAGGAACAGAATGAATCCCACACTCACACACAGTACCAGAGACTGACAGATACAGAATGAATCCCACACTCACATACAGTACCAGAGACTGACAGATACAGAATGAATCCCACACTCACATGCATTTTCAGAGACTGACAGATACAGAATGAATCCCACACTCACATACATTTTCAGAGACTGACAGATACAGAATGAATCCCACACTCACATGCAGTATCAGAGACTGACAGATGCAGAATAAATCCCACACTCACACAAAGTGCTGGAGACTGACAGATACAGAATGAATCCCACACTCACATACAGTTGCAGAGACTGACAGATACAGAATGAATCCCACACTCACATACAGTACCAGAGGCTGACAGATGCAGAATGAATCCCACACTCACACACTGTACCTGATACTGACAGATACAGAATGAATCCCACACTCACATACATTGTCAGAGACTGACAGATACAGAATGAATCCCACACTCACACACAGTACCAGAGACTGACAGATATTGAATGAATCGCACACTCACATACAGTTTCAGAGACTTACAGATACAGAATGAATCCCACACTCACACACAGTACCAGAGACTGACAGATATTGAATGAATCCCACACTCACATACAGTACCAGAGACTGATAGATACAGAATGAATCCCACACTCACACACAGTATCAGAGACTGACAGATACAGAATGAATCCCACACTCAAACACAGTGCCAGAGACTGAAAGATACAGAATGAATCCCACTCTGACATGCAGTATCAGAGACTGACAGATACAGAATGAATCCCACACTAACACACAGTACCAGAGACTGACAGATACATAATGAATCCCACACTCACATACGGTACCAGAGACTGACAGATACAGAATGAATCCCACACTCACACACTGTATCAGAGACTGACAGATGCAGAATGAATCCCACACTCACAGACAGTAACAGAGACTGACAGATACAGAATGAATCCCACACTCACACACAGTATCAGAGACTGACAGATACAGAATGAATTGCACGCTCACACACAGTATCAGAGACTGACAGAAACAGAATGAATCCCACAGACACGCACAGTACCAGAGACTGACAGATACAGAATGAATCCCACACTCACATACAGTACCAGAGACTGACAGATACAGAAAGAATCCCACACTCACACACTGTATCAGAGACTGACAGATGCAGAATGAATCCCACACTCACACACAGTACCAGAGACTGACAGATACAGAATGAATCCCACACTCACACGCAGTATCAGAGACTGTCAGATGCAGAATGAATCCCACACTCACACACTGTACCTGAGACTGACAGATACAGAATGAATCCCAAACTCACACACAGTACCAGAGACTGACAGATGCAGAATGAATCCCACACTCACACGCAGTATCAGAGACTGACAGGTACAGAATGAATCCCACACTCACACACAGTATCAGAGACTGACAGATATTGAATGAATCCCACACTCACATACAGTATCAGAGACTGACAGATGCAGAATGAATCCCAAACTCACACACAGTTCCAGAGACTGACAGATACAGGATGAATCCCACACTCAAACACATTATCAGAGACTGACAGATACAGAATGAATCCCACACTCACATACAGTACCAGAGACTGACAGATGCAGAATGAATGCCACACTCACACACTGTATCAGAGACTGACAGATGCAGAATGAATCCCACACTCACACACAGTACCAGAGACTGACAGATACATAATGAATCCCACACTCACACACAGTACCAGAGACTGACAGATACAGAATGAATCCCACACTCACATGCAGGACCAGAGACTGACAGATACAGAATGAATCCCACACTCACATACGTTTTCAGAGACTGACAGATACAGAATGAATTGCACACTCACACACAGTGCCAGAGACTGAAAGATACAGAAAGAACCCCACACTCACACACAGTACCAGAGACTGACAGATACAGAATGAATCCCACACTCACATACATTTTCAGAGACTGACAGATACAGAATGAATCCCACACTCACATACATTTTCAGAGACTGACAGATACAGAATGAATCCCACACTCACACACAGTACCAGAGACTGACAGATGCAGAATGAATCCCACACTCACATACAGTGCCAGAGACTGAAAGAGACAGAAAGAACCCCACACTCACACACAGTACCAGAGACTGTCAGACACAGAATGAATCCCACACTCACACACAGTATCAGAGACTGACAGATGGAGAATGAATCCCACACTCACACACAGTATCAGAGACTGACAGATACAGAATGAATCCCACACTCACACACAGTATCAGAGACTGACAGATACAGAAAGAATCCCACACTCACACACAGTGCCAGAGACTGAAAGATACAGAAAGAACCCCACAAACTCACACACAGCACCAAAGACTGACAGATACAGAATGAATCCCACACTCACATACAGTATCAGAGACTGACAGATACAGAATGAATCCCACACTCACACACAGTACCAGAGACTGACAGATACAGAATGAATCCCACACTCACATACAGTATCAGAGACTGACAGATGCAGAATGAATCCCACACTCACATACAGTTACAGAGACTGACAGATACAGAATGAATCCCACACTCACATACATTTTCAGAGACTGACAGATACAGAATGAATCCCACACTCCCACAGAGTATCAGAGACTGACAGACACAGAATGAATCCCACACTCACATACAGTATCAGAGACTGACAGATACAGAATGAATCCCACACTCACATACAGTACCAGAGGCTGACAGATACAGAATGAATCCCACACTCACACACAGTATCAGAGACTGTCAGATGCAGAATGAATCCCACACTCACACACTGTACCTGAGACTGACAGATACAGAATGAATCCCTCACTCACATACATTGTCAGAGACTGACAGATACAGAATGAATCCCACACTCATACACAGAACCAGAGACTGACAGATGCAGAATGAATCCCACACTCAAACACATTATCTGAGACTGACAGATACAGAAATAATCCCACACTCACACACTGTATCAGAGACTGACAGATGCAGAATGAATCCCACACTCACACACAGTACCAGAGACTGACAGATACAGAATGAATCCCACACTCACACACAGTGACAGAGATTGTCAGATGCAGAATGAATCCCACAGCCAACAGAGTATCAGAGACTGACAGACACAGAATGAATCCCACACTCACACACAGTACCAGAGACTGACAGATCCAGAATTAATCTCACACTCACATACAGTACCAGAGACTGACAGATACAGAATAAATCCCACACTCACACACAGTACCAGAGACTGACAGATACAGAATGAATACCACACTCACACACAGCATCAGAGACTGACAGATGCAGAATGAATCCCACACTCACACACAGTACCAGAGACTGACAGATCCAGAATTAATCTCACACTCACATACAGTATCAGATACTGACAGATACAGAATGAATACCACACTCACACACAGTACCAGAGACTGACAGATACAGAATGAATACCACACTCACGCACAGTACCAGAGACTGACAGATCTTGAATGAATCCCAAACTCTCACACTGTGCCAGAGACTGACAGACACAGAATGAATTGCACACTCACGCACAGGATCAGGGACTGACAGGTACAGAATGAATCACACACTCACCTGCAGTATCAGAGATTGACACATACAGAATGAATCCCACATTCACACACAGCACCAGAGACTGACAGATACAGAATGAATCGCACACTCACATACAGTATCTGAGATTGACAGATACAGAATGAGTCCCACACTCACATACAGTATCTGAGATTGACAGATACAGAATGAGTCCCACACTCACATACAGTATCAGAGACTGACAGATACAGAATGAATCCCACACTCACACACAGTACCAGAGACTGACAGATACAGAATGAATCCCACACTCACATACAGTATCAGAGACTGACAGATACAGAATGAATCCCACACTCACACACAGTATCAGAGACTGACAGATACAGTAAGAATCCCACACTCACACACAGTATCAGAGACTGACAGATACTGAATGAATCCCACACTCACACACAGTACCAGAGAATGACAGACACAGAATGAATCCCACACTCACATACAGTTACAGAGACTGACAGATACAGAATGAATCCCACACTCACACACAGTATCAGATACTGACAGATACAGAATGAATCCAACACTCACACACAGTACCAGAGACTGACAGATACAGAATGAATCCCACACTCACACACAGTACCAGAGACTGACAGATACAGAATGAATCCCACACTCACATACAGTACCAGAGACTGACAGATACAGAATGAATCCCACACTCACATACATTTTCAGAGACTGACAGATACAGAATGAATTGCACACTCACACAGAGTATCAGAGACTGACAGATGCAGAATGAATCCCACACTCACATACAGTAGCAGAGACTGACAGATACAGAATGAATCCCACACTCACAAACAGTATCAGACACTGACAGATACAGAATTAACCCCACACTCACACACAGTACCAGAGACTGTCAGATACAGAATGAATCCCACACTCCCACAGAGTATCAGAGACTGACAGACACAGAATGAATCCCACACTCACATACAGTATCAGAGACTGACAGATACAGAATGAATCCCACACTCACATACAGTACCAGAGGCTGACAGATACAGAATGAATCCCACACTCACACACAGTATCAGAGACTTTCAGATGCAGAATGAATCCCACACTCAGACACTGTACCTGAGACTGACAGATACAGAATGAATCCCTCACTCACATACATTGTCAGAGACTGACAGATGCAGAATGAATCCCACACTCGTACACAGAACCAGAGACTGACAGATGCAGAATGAATCCCACACTCACACACTGTATCAGAGACTGACAGATGCAGAATGAATCCCTCACTCACACACAGTACCAGAGACTGACAGATACAGAATGAATCCCACACTCACACACAGTATCAGAGACTGACAGATACAGAATGAATTGCACTCTCACACACAGTATCAGAGACTGACAGAAACAGAATGAATCCCACAGTCACACACAGTACCAGAGACTGACAGATACAGAATGAATCCCACACTCACATACAGTACCAGAGACTGACAGATACAGAAATAATCCCACACTCACAAACTGTATCAGAGACTGACAGATACAGAATGAATCCCACACTCACACACAGTAACAGAGACTGTCAGATGCAGAATGAATCCCACACTCACACACAGTATCAGAGACTGACAGATACAGTAAGAATCCCACACTCACACACAGTATCAGAGACTGACAGATAAAGAAAGAATCCCACACTCAAACACATTATCTGAGACTGACAGATACAGAATGAACCCCACACTCACACACTGTATCAGAGACTGACAGATACAGAATGAATCCCACACTCACACACTGTATCAGAGACTGACAGATGCAGAATGAATCCCTCACTCACACACAGTACCAGAGACTGACAGATACAGAATGAGTCCCACACTCACATACAGTATCAGGGACTGACAGATACAGAATAAATCCCACACTCACACACAGTACCAGAGACTGACAGATACAGAATGAATCCCACACTCACATACAGTATCAGAGACTGACAGATACAGAATGAATCCCACACTCACACACAGTATCAGAGACTGACAGATGCAGAATGAATCCCACACTCACACACATTATCAGAGACTGACAGATGCAGATTGAATCCCACACTCACACACAGTATCAGAGACTGACAGACACAGAATGAATCCCACACTCACATACAGTTACAGAGACTGACAGATACAGAATGAATCCCACACTCACACACAGTACCAGAGACTGACAGATACAGAATGAATCCCACACTCACAAACAGTACCAGAGACTGACAGATGCAGAATGAATCCCACCATCACATACAGTAGCAGAGACTGACAGATACAGAATGAATCCCACACTCACAAACAGTATCAGACACTGACAGATACAGAATTAACCCCACACTCACACACAGTACCAGAGACTGTCAGATACAGAATGAATCCCACACTCCCACAGAGTATCAGAGACTGACAGACACAGAATGAATCCCACACTCACATACAGTATCAGAGACTGACAGATACAGAATGAATCCCACACTCACATACAGTACCAGAGGCTGACAGATACAGAATGAATCCCACACTCACACACAGTATCAGAGACTGTCAGATGCAGAATGAATCCCACACTCACACACTGTACCTGAGACTGACAGATACAGAATGAATCCCTCACTCACATACATTGTCAGAGACTGACAGATACAGAATGAATCCCACACTCATACACAGAACCAGAGACTGACAGATGCAGAATGAATCCCACACTCAAACACATTATCTGAGACTGACAGATACAGAAATAATCCCACACTCACACACTGTATCAGAGACTGACAGATGCAGAATGAATCCCACACTCACACACAGTACCAGAGACTGACAGATACAGAATGAATCCCACACTCACACACAGTACCAGAGACTGACAGATACAGAATAAATCCCACACTCACACACAGTACCAGAGACTGACAGATACAGAATGAATACCACACTCACACACAGCATCAGAGACTGACAGATGCAGAATGAATCCCACACTCACACACAGTACCAGAGACTGACAGATCCAGAATTAATCTCACACTCACATACAGTATCAGATACTGACAGATACAGAATGAATACCACACTCACACACAGTACCAGAGACTGACAGATACAGAATGAATACCACACTCACGCACAGTACCAGAGACTGACAGATCTTGAATGAATCCCAAACTCTCACACTGTGCCAGAGACTGACAGACACAGAATGAATTGCACACTCACGCACAGGATCAGAGACTGACAGGTACAGAATGAATCACACACTCACCTGCAGTATCAGAGATTGACACAAACAGAATGAATCCCACATTCACACACAGTACCAGAGACTGACAGATACAGAATGAATCGCACACTCACATACAGTATCTGAGATTGACAGATACAGAATGAGTCCCACACTCACATACAGTATCTGAGATTGACAGATACAGAATGAGTCCCACACTCACATACAGTATCAGAGACTGACAGATACAGAATGAATCCCACACTCACACACAGTACCAGAGACTGACAGATACAGAATGAATCCCACACTCACATACAGTATCAGAGACTGACAGATACAGAATGAATCCCACACTCACACACAGTATCAGAGACTGACAGATACAGTAAGAATCCCACACTCACACACAGTATCAGAGACTGACAGATACTGAATGAATCCCACACTCACACACAGTACCAGAGACTGACAGACACAGAATGAATCCCACACTCACATACAGTTACAGAGACTGACAGATACAGAATGAATCCCACACTCACACACAGTATCAGATACTGACAGATACAGAATGAATCCAACACTCACACACAGTACCAGAGACTGACAGATACAGAATGAATCCCACACTCACACACAGTACCAGAGACTGACAGATACAGAATGAATCCCACACTCACATACAGTACCAGAGACTGACAGATACAGAATGAATCCCACACTCACATACATTTTCAGAGACTGACAGATACAGAATGAATTGCACACTCACACAGAGTATCAGAGACTGACAGATGCAGAATGAATCCCACACTCACATACAGTAGCAGAGACTGACAGATACAGAATGAATCCCACACTCACAAACAGTATCAGACACTGACAGATACAGAATTAACCCCACACTCACACACAGTACCAGAGACTGTCAGATACAGAATGAATCCCACACTCCCACAGAGTATCAGAGACTGACAGACACAGAATGAATCCCACACTCACATCCAGTATCAGAGACTGACAGATACAGAATGAATCCCACACTCACATACAGTACCAGAGGCTGACAGATACAGAATGAATCCCACACTCACACACAGTATCAGAGACTGTCAGATGCAGAATGAATCCCACACTCACACACTGCACCTGAGAATGACAGATACAGAATGAATCCCTCACTCACATACATTGTCAGAGACTGACAGATGCAGAATGAATCCCACACTCGTACACAGAACCAGAGACTGACAGATGCAGAATGAATCCCACACTCAAACACATTATCTGAGACTGACAGATACAGAATGAATCCCACACTCACACACTGTATCAGAGACTGACAGATGCAGAATGAATCCCTCACTCACACACAGTACCAGAGACTGACAGATACAGAATGAATCCCACACTCACACACAGTATCAGAGACTGACAGATACAGAATGAATTGCACTCTCACACACAGCATCAGAGACTGACAGAAACAGAATGAATCCCACACTCACAAACTGTATCAGAGACTGACAGATACAGAATGAATCCCACACTCACACACAGTAACAGAGACTGTCAGATGCAGAATGAATCCCACACTCACACACAGTATCAGAGACTGACAGATACAGTAAGAATCCCACACTCACACACAGTATCAGAGACTGACAGATAAAGAAAGAATCCCACACTCAAACACATTATCTGAGACTGACAGATACAGAATGAACCCCACACTCACACACTGTATCAGAGACTGACAGATACAGAATGAATCCCACACTCACACACTGTATCAGAGACTGACAGATGCAGAATGAATCCCTCACTCACACACAGTACCAGAGACTGACAGATACAGAATGAGTCCCACACTCACATCCAGTATCAGAGACTGACAGATACAGAATAAATCCCACACTCACACACAGTACCAGAGACTGACAGATACAGAATGAATCCCACACTCACATACAGTATCAGAGACTGACAGATACAGAATGAATCCCACACTCACACACAGTATCAGAGACTGACAGATACAGTAAGAATCCCACACTCACACACAGTATCAGAGACTGACAGAAAAAGAAAGAATCCCACACTCACGCACAATACCAGAGACTAACAGATACTGAATGAATCCCACACTCACACACAGTACCAGAGACTGACAGATATAGAATGAATCCCACACTCACATGCAGTATCAGAGACTGACAGATGCAGAATGAATCACACACTCACATACAGTTACAGAGACTGACAGATACAGAATGAATCCCACACTCACACACAGTACCAGAGACTGACAGACACAGAATGAATCCCACACTCACACACAGTATCAGAGACTGACAGACACAGAATGAATCCCACACTCACATACAGTTACAGAGACTGACAGATACAGAATGAATCCCACACTCACACACAGTACCAGAGACTGACAGATACAGAATGAATCCCACACTCACAAACAGTACCAGAGACTGACAGATGCAGAATGAATCCCACCATCACATACAGTAGCAGAGACTGACAGATACAGAATGAATCCCACACTCACAAACAGTATCAGACACTGACAGATACAGAATGAATCCCACACTCACACACAGTACCAGAGACTGACAGACACAGAATGAATCCCACACTCACATACAGTTACAGAGACTGACAGATACAGAATGAATCCCACACTCACACACAGTACCAGAGACTGACAGATACAGAATGAATCCCACACTCACACACAGTACCAGAGACTGTCAGATACAGAATGAATCCCACACTCCCACAGAGTATCAGAGACTGACAGACACAGAATGAATCCCACACTCACATACAGTATCAGAGACTGACAGGTACAGAATGAATCCCACACTCACATACAGTACCAGAGGCTGACAGATACAGAATGAATCCCACACTCACACACAGTATCAGAGACTGTCAGATGCAGAATGAATCCCACACTCACACACTGGACCTGAGACTGACAGATACAGAATGAATCCCTCACTCACATACATTGTCAGAGACTGACAGATACAGAATGAATCCCACACTCATGCACAGAACCAGAGACTGACAGATGCAGAATGAATCCCACACTCAAACACATTATCTGAGACTGACAGATACAGAATGAATCCCACACTCACACACTGTATCAGAGACTGACAGATGCAGAATGAATCCCTCACTCACACACAGTACCAGAGACTGACAGATACAGAATGAATCCCACACTCACACACAGTATCAGAGACTGACAGATACAGAATGAATTGCACTCTCACACACAGTATCAGAGACTGACAGAAACAGAATGAATCCCACAGTCACACACAGTACCAGAGACTGACAGATACAGAATGAATCCCACACTCACATACAGTACCAGAGACTGACAGATACAGAAATAATCCCACACTCACACACTGTATCAGAGACTGACAGATGCAGAATGAATCCCACACTCACACACAGTAACAGAGACTGACAGATACAGAATGAATCCCACACTCACACACAGTAACAGAGACTGTCAGATGCAGAATGAATCCCACACTCACACACAGTATCAGAGACTGACAGATACAGTAAGAATCCCACACTCACACACAGTATCAGAGACTGACAGATAAAGAAAGAATCCCACACTCACGCACAATACCAGAGACGAACAGATACTGAATGAATCCCACACTCACACACAGTACCAGAGACTGACAGATATAGAATGAATCCCACACTCACATGCAGTATCAGAGACTGACAGATGCAGAATGAATCCCACACTCACACACATTATCAGAGACTGACAGATACAGATTGAATCCCACACTCACACACAGTATCAGAGACTGACAGACACAGAATGAATCCCACACTCACATACAGTTGCAGAGACTGTCAGATACTGAATGAATCCCACACTCACACACAGTACCAGAGACTGACAGATACAGAATGAATCCCACACTCACACACAGTACCAGAGACTGACAGATACAGAATGAATCTCACACTCACACACAGTACCAGAGACTGACAGATACAGAATGAATCCCACACTCACATACATTTTCAGAGACTGACAGATACAGAATGAATTGCACACTCACACACAGTATCAGAGACTGACAGATGCAGAATGAATCCCTCACTCACACACAGCACCAGAGACTGACAGATACAGAATGAGTCCCACACTCACATACAGTATCAGAGACTGACAGATACAGAATAAATCCCACACTCACACACAGTACCAGAGACTGACAGATCCAGAATGAATCCCATACTCACATACAGTATCAGAGACTGACAGATACAGAATGAATCCCACACTCACACTCAGTATCAGAGACTGACAGATACAGTAAGAATCCCACACTCACACACAGTATCAGAGACTGACAGAAAAATAAAGAATCCCACACTCACGCACAATACCAGAGACTAACAGATACTGAATGAATCCCACACTCACACACAGTACCAGAGACTGACAGATATAGAATGAATCCCACACTCACATGCAGTATCAGAGACTGACAGATGCAGAATGAATCCCACACTCACACACATTATCAGAGACTGACAGATACAGATTGAATCCCACACTCACACACAGTATCAGAGACTGACAGACACAGAATGAATCCCACACTCACATACAGTTACAGAGACTGACAGATACAGAATGAATCCCACACTCACACACAGTATCAGACACTGACAGATACAGAATGAATCCCACACTCACACACAGTACCAGAGACTGACAGATACAGAATGAATCCCACACTCACACACAGTACCAGAGACTGACAGATACAGAATGAATCCCACACTCACATACAGTACCAGAGACTGACAGATACAGAATGAATCCCACACTCACATACATTTTCAGAGACTGACAGATACAGAATGAATTGCACACTCACACAGAGTATCAGAGACTGACAGATGCAGAATGAATCCCACAATCACATACAGTAGCAGAGACTGACAGATACAGAATTAACCCCACACTCACACACAGTACCAGAGACTGTCAGATACAGAATGAATCCCACACTCCCACAGAGTATCAGAGACTGACAGACACAGAATGAATCCCACACTCACATACAGTATCAGAGACTGACAGATACAGAATGAATCCCACACTCACACACAGTATCAGAGACTGTCAGATGCAGAATGAATCCCACACTCACACACTGTACCTGAGACTGACAGATACAGAATGAATCCCACACTCACATACATTGTCAGAGACTGACAGATACAGAATGAATCCCACACTCATACGCAGAACCAGAGACTGACAGATGCAGAATGAATCCCACACTCAAACACATTATCTGAGACTGACAGATACAGAATGAATCCCACACTCACACACTGTATCAGAGACTGACAGATGCAGAATGAATCCCTCACTCACACACAGTACCAGAGACTGACAGATACAGAATTAATCCCACACTCACACACAGTACCAGAGACTGACAGATACAGAATGAATACCACACTCACACACAGCATCAGAGACTGACAGATGCAGAATGAATCCCACACTCACACACAGTACCAGAGACTGACAGATCCAGAATTAATCTCACACTCACGTACAGTATCAGATACTGACAGATACAGAATGAATACCACACTCACACACAGTACCAGAGACTGACAGATACAGAATGAATACCACACTCACGCACAGCACCAGAGACTGACAGATCTTGAATGATTCCCAAACTCACACACTGTGCCAGAGACTGACAGACACAGAATGAATTGCACACTCACGCACAGGATCAGAGACTGACAGGTACAGAATGAATCCCACACTCACCTGCAGTATCAGAGATTGACACATACAGAATGAATCCCACATTCACACACAGTACCAGAGACTGACAGATACAGAATGAATCGCACACTCACACACAGTATCTGAGATTGACAGATACAGAATGAGTCCCACACTCACATACAGTATCTGAGATTGACAGATACAGAATGAGTCCCACACTCACATACAGTATCAGAGACTGACAGATACAGAATGAATCCCACACTCACACACAGTATCAGAGACTGACAGATTCAGAATGAATCCCACACTCACATACAGTATCAGAGACTGACAGATTCAGAATGAATCCCACACTCACACACAGTACCAGAGACTGACAGATACAGAATGAATCCCACACTCACATACAGTATCAGAGACTGACAGATTCAGAATGAATCCCACACTCACACACAGTATCAGAGACTGACAGATACAGTAAGAATCCCACACTCACACACAGTATCAGAGACTGACAGATAAAGAAAGAATCCCACACTCACGCACCAGAGACTAACAGATACTGAATGAATCCCACACTCACACACAGAACCAGAGACTGACAGATGCAGAATGAATCCCACACTCAAACACATTATCTGAGACTGACAGATACAGAATGAATCCCACTCTCACATGCAGTATCAGAGACTGACAGATACAGAATGAATCCCACACTCAAACACATTATCAGAGACTGACAGATACAGAAGGAATCCCACACTCACACACAGTATCAGAGACTGACAGATACAGAATGAATCCCACACTAACACACAGTACCAGAGACTGACAGATACAGAATGAATCCCACACTCACATACAGTACCAGAGACTGACAGATACAGAATGAATCCCACACTCACACACTGTATCAGAGACTGACAGATGCAGAATGAATCCCACACTCACACACAGTACCAGAGACTGACAGATACAGAATGAATCCCACACTCACACACAGTATCAGAGACTGACAGATACAGAATGAATTGCACGCTCACACACAGTATCAGAGACTGACAGAAACAGAATGAATCCCACAGTCACACACAGTACCAGAGACTGACAGATACAGAATGAATCCCACACGCACATACAGTACCAGAGACTGACAGATACAGAAATAATCCCACACTCACACACTGTATCAGAGACTGACAGATGCAGAATGAATCCCACACTCACACACAGTACCAGAGACTGACAGATACAGAATGAATCCCACACTCACACACAGTGACAGAGACTGTCAGATGCAGAATGAATCCCACAGCCAACAGAGTATCAGAGACTGACAGACACAGAATGAATCCCACACTCACACACAGTACCAGAGACTGACAGATCCAGAATTAATCTCACACTCACATACAGTACCAGAGACTGACAGATACAGAATAAATCCCACACTCACACACAGTACCAGAGACTGACAGATACAGAATGAATACCACACTCACACACAGCATCAGAGACTGACAGATGCAGAATGAATCCCACACTCACACACAGTACCAGAGACTGACAGATCCAGAATTAATCTCACACTCACATACAGTATCAGATACTGACAGATACAGAATGAATACCACACTCACACACAGTACCAGAGACTGACAGATACAGAATGAATACCACACTCACACACAGTAACAGAGACTGACAGATACAGAATGAATCGCACACTCACATACAGTATCTGAGATTGACAGATACAGAATGAATCCCACACTCACATACAGTATCAGAGACTGACAGATACAGAATGAATCCCACACTCACACACAGTATCAGAGACTGACAGATACAGTAAGAATCCCACACTCACACACAGTATCAGAGACTGACAGATACTGAATGAATCCCACACTCACACACAGTACCAGAGACTGACAGACACAGAATGAATCCCACACTCACATACAGTTACAGAGACTGACAGATACAGAATGAATCCCACACTCACACACAGTATCAGATACCGACAGATACAGAATGAATCCCACACTCACACACAGTACCAGAGACTGACAGATACAGAATGAATCCCACACTCACACACAGTACCAGAGACTGACAGATACAGAATGAATCCCACACTCACATACAGTACCAGAGACTGACAGATACAGAATGAATCCCACACTCACATACATTTTCAGAGACTGACAGATACAGAATGAATTGCACACTCACACAGAGTATCAGAGACTGACAGATGCAGAATGAATCCCACACTCACATACAGTAGCAGAGACTGACAGATACAGAATGAATCCCACACTCACAAACAGTATCAGACACTGACAGATACAGAATTAACCCCACACTCACAAACAGTACCAGAGACTGTCAGATACAGAATGAATCCCACACTCCCACAGAGTATCAGAGACTGACAGACACAGAATGAATCCCACACTCACATACAGTATCAGAGACTGACAGATACAGAATGAATCCTACACTCACATACAGTACCAGAGGCTGACAGATACAGAATAAATCCCACACTCACACACAGTATCAGAGACTGTCAGATGCAGAATGAATCCCACACTCACACACAGTACCAGAGACTGACAGATCCAGAATTAATCTCACACTCACATACAGTACCAGAGACTGACAGATACAGAATAAATCCCACACTCACACACAGTACCAGAGACTGACAGATACAGAATGAATCTCACACTCACACACAGTACCAGAGACTGACAGATACAGAATGAATCCCACACTCACATACATTTTCAGAGACTGACAGATACAGAATGAATTGCACACTCATACACTGTATCAGAGACTGACAGATGCAGAATGAATCCCTCACTCACACACAGCACCAGAGACTGACAGATACAGAATGAGTCCCACACTCACATACAGTATCAGAGACTGACAGATACAGAATAAATCCCACACTCACACACAGTACCAGAGACTGACAGATCCAGAATGAATCCCATACTCACATACAGTATCAGAGACTGACAGATACAGAATGAATCCCACACTCACACTCAGTATCAGAGACTGACAGATACAGTAAGAATCCCACACTCACACACAGTATCAGAGACTGACAGAAAAATAAAGAATCCCACACTCACGCACAATACCAGAGACTAACAGATACTGAATGAATCCCACACTCACACACAGTACCAGAGACTGACAGATATCGAATGAATCCCACACTCACATGCAGTATCAGAGACTGACAGATGCAGAATGAATCCCACACTCACACACATTATCAGAGACTGACAGATACAGATTGAATCCCACACTCACACACAGTATCAGAGACTGACAGACACAGAATGAATCCCACACTCACATACAGTTACAGAGACTGACAGATACAGAATGAATCCCACACTCACACACAGTATCAGACACTGACAGATACAGAATGAATCCCACACTCACACACAGTACCAGAGACTGACAGATACAGAATGAATCCCACACTCACATACAGTACCAGAGACTGACAGATACAGAATGAATCCCACACTCACATACATTTTCAGAGACTGACAGATACAGAATGAATTGCACACTCACACAGAGTATCAGAGACTGACAGATGCAGAATGAATCCCACAATCACATACAGTAGCAGAGACTGACAGATACAGAATTAACCCCACACTCACACACAGTACCAGAGACTGTCAGATACAGAATGAATCCCACACTCCCACAGAATATCAGAGACTGACAGACACAGAATGAATCCCACACTCACATACAGTATCAGAGACTGACAGATACAGAATGAATCCCACACTCACACACAGTATCAGAGACTGTCAGATGCAGAATGAATCCCACACTCACACACTGTACCTGAGACTGACAGATACAGAATGAATCCCACACTCACATACATTGTCAGAGACTGACAGATACAGAATGAATCCCACACTCATACGCAGAACCAGAGACTGACAGATGCAGAATGAATCCCACACTCAAACACATTATCTGAGACTGACAGATACAGAATGAATCCCACACTCACACACTGTATCAGAGACTGACAGATGCAGAATGAATCCCTCACTCACACACAGTACCAGAGACTGACAGATACAGAATTAATCCCACACTCACACACAGTACCAGAGACTGACAGATACAGAATGAATACCACACTCACACACAGCATCAGAGACTGACAGATGCAGAATGAATCCCACACTCACACACAGTACCAGAGACTGACAGATCCAGAATTAATCTCACACTCACATACAGTATCAGATACTGACAGATACAGAATGAATACCACACTCACACACAGTACCAGAGACTGACAGATACAGAATGAATACCACACTCACGCACAGCACCAGAGACTGACAGATCTTGAATGATTCCCAAACTCACACACTGTGCCAGAGACTGACAGACACAGAATGAATTGCACACTCACACACAGTATCAGAGACTGACAGATAAAGAAAGAATCCCACACTCACGCACCAGACACTAACAGATACTGAATGAATCCCACACTCACACACAGAACCAGAGACTGACAGATGCAGAATGAATCCCACACTCAAACACATTATCTGAGACTGACAGATACAGAATGAATCCCACTCTCACATGCAGTATCAGAGACTGACAGATACAGAATGAATCCCACACTCAAACACATTATCAGAGACTGACAGATACAGAAGGAATCCCACACTCACACACAGTATCAGAGACTGACAGATACAGAATGAATCCCACACTAACACACAGTACCAGAGACTGACAGATACAGAATGAATCCCACACTCACATACAGTACCAGAGACTGACAGATACAGAATGAATCCCACACTCACACACTGTATCAGAGACTGACAGATGCAGAATGAATCCCACACTCACACACAGTACCAGAGACTGACAGATACAGAATGAATCCCACACTCACACACAGTATCAGAGACTGACAGATACAGAATGAATTGCACGCTCACACACAGTATCAGAGACTGACAGAAACAGAATGAATCCCACAGTCACACACAGTACCAGAGACTGACAGATACAGAATGAATCCCACACTCACACACAGTGACAGAGACTGTCAGATGCAGAATGAATCCCACAGCCAACAGAGTATCAGAGACTGACAGACACAGAAAGAATCCCACACTCACACACAGTACCAGAGACTGACAGATCCAGAATTAATCTCACACTCACATACAGTACCAGAGACTGACAGATACAGAATAAATCCCACACTCACACACAGTACCAGAGACTGACAGATACAGAATGAATACCACACTCACACACAGCATCAGAGACTGACAGATGCAGAATGAATCCCACACTCACACACAGTACCAGAGACTGACAGATCCAGAATTAATCTCACACTCACATACAGTATCAGATACTGACAGATACAGAATGAATACCACACTCACACACAGTACCAGAGACTGACAGATACAGAATGAATACCACACTCACCTGCAGTATCAGAGATTGACACATACAGAATGAATCCCACATTCACACACAGTACCAGAGACTGACAGATACAGAATGAATCGCACACTCACATACAGTATCTGAGATTGACAGATACAGAATGAGTCCCACACTCACATACAGTATCTGAGATTGACAGATACAGAATGAGTCCCACACTCACATACAGTATCAGAGACTGACAGATACAGAATGAATCCCACACTCACATACAGTATCAGAGACTGACAGATACAGAATGAATCCCACACTCACACACAGTATCAGAGACTGACAGATACAGTAAGAATCCCACACTCACACACAGTATCAGAGACTGACAGATACTGAATGAATCCCACACTCACACACAGTACCAGAGACTGACAGACACAGATTGAATCCCACACTCACACACAGTACCAGAGACTGACAGACACAGAATGAATCCCACACTCACATACAGTTACAGAGACTGACAGATACAGAATGAATCCCACACTCACACACAGTATCAGATACTGACAGATACAGAATGAATCCCACACTCACACACAGTACCTGAGACTGACAGATACAGAATGAATCCCACACTCACACACAGTACCAGAGACTGACAGATACAGAATGAATCCCACACTCACATACAGTACCAGAGACTGACAGATACAGAATGAATCCCACACTCACATACATTTTCAGAGACTGACAGATACAGAATGAATTGCACACTCACACAGAGTATCAGAGACTGACAGATGCAGAATGAATCCCACACTCACATACAGTAGCAGAGACTGACAGATACAGAATGAATCCCACACTCACAAACAGTATCAGACACTGACAGATACAGAATTAACCCCACACTCACAAACAGTACCAGAGACTGTCAGATACAGAATGAATCCCACACTCCCACAGAGTATCAGAGACTGACAGACACAGAATGAATCCCACACTCACATACAGTATCAGAGACTGACAGATACAGAATGAATCCCACACTCACATACAGTACCAGAGGCTGACAGATACAGAATAAATCCCACACTCACACACAGTATCAGAGACTGTCAGATGCAGAATGAATCCCACACTCACACACTGTACCTGAGACTGACAGATACAGAATGAATCCCTCACTCACATACATTGTCAGAGACTGACAGATGCAGAATGAATCCCACACTCGTACACAGAACCAGAGACTGACAGATGCAGAATGAATCCCACACTCAAACACATTATCTGAGACTGACAGATACAGAATGAATCCCACACTCACACACTGTATCAGAGACTGACAGATGCAGAATGAATCCCTCACTCACACACAGTACCAGAGACTGACAGATACAGAATGAATCCCACACTCACACACAGTATCAGAGACTGACAGATACAGAATGAATTGCACTCTCACACACAGTATCAGAGACTGACAGAAACAGAATGAATCCCACAGTCACACACAGTACCAGAGACTGACAGATACAGAATGAATCCCACACTCACATACAGTACCAGAGACTGACAGATACAGAAATAATCCCACACTCACAAACTGTATCAGAGACTGACAGATACAGAATGAATCCCACACTCACACACAGTAACAGAGACTGTCAGATGCAGAATGAATCCCACACTCACACACAGTATCAGAGACTGACAGATGCAGTAAGAATCCCACACTCACACACAGCATCAGAGACTGACAGATAAAGAAAGAATCCCACACTCAAACACATTATCTGAGACTGACAGATACAGAATGAATCCCACACTCACACACTGTATCAGAGACTGACAGATACAGAATGAATCCCACACTCACACACTGTATCAGAGACTGACAGATGCAGAATGAATCCCTCACTCACACACAGTACCAGAGACTGACAGATACAGAATGAGTCCCACACTCACATACAGTATCAGAGACTGACAGATACAGAATAAATCCCACACTCACACACAGTACCAGAGACTGACAGATTCAGAATGAATCCCACACTCACAGACAGTATCAGAGACTGACAGATACAGAATGAATCCCACACTCACACACAGTACCAGAGACTGACAGATCCAGAATTAATCTCACACTCACATACAGTATCAGATACTGACAGATACAGAATGAATACCACACTCACACACAGTACCAGAGACTGACAGATACAGAATGAATACCACACTCACCTGCAGTATCAGAGATTGACACATACAGAATGAATCCCACATTCACACACAGTACCAGAGACTGACAGATACAGAATGAATCGCACACTCACATACAGTATCTGAGATTGACAGATACAGAATGAGTCCCACACTCACATACAGTATCTGAGATTGACAGATACAGAATGAGTCCCACACTCACATACAGTATCAGAGACTGACAGATACAGAATGAATCCCACACTCACATACAGTATCAGAGACTGACAGATACAGAATGAATCCCACACTCACACACAGTATCAGAGACTGACAGATACAGTAAGAATCCCACACTCACACACAGTATCAGAGACTGACAGATACTGAATGAATCCCACACTCACACACAGTACCAGAGACTGACAGACACAGATTGAATCCCACACTCACACACAGTACCAGAGACTGACAGACACAGAATGAATCCCACACTCACATACAGTTACAGAGACTGACAGATACAGAATGAATCCCACACTCACACACAGTATCAGATACTGACAGATACAGAATGAATCCCACACTCACACACAGTACCTGAGACTGACAGATACAGAATGAATCCCACACTCACACACAGTACCAGAGACTGACAGATACAGAATGAATCCCACACTCACATACAGTACCAGAGACTGACAGATACAGAATGAATCCCACACTCACATACATTTTCAGAGACTGACAGATACAGAATGAATTGCACACTCACACAGAGTATCAGAGACTGACAGATGCAGAATGAATCCCACACTCACATACAGTAGCAGAGACTGACAGATACAGAATGAATCCCACACTCACAAACAGTATCAGACACTGACAGATACAGAATTAACCCCACACTCACAAACAGTACCAGAGACTGTCAGATACAGAATGAATCCCACACTCCCACAGAGTATCAGAGACTGACAGACACAGAATGAATCCCACACTCACATACAGTATCAGAGACTGACAGATACAGAATGAATCCCACACTCACATACAGTACCAGAGGCTGACAGATACAGAATAAATCCCACACTCACACACAGTATCAGAGACTGTCAGATGCAGAATGAATCCCACACTCACACACTGTACCTGAGACTGACAGATACAGAATGAATCCCTCACTCACATACATTGTCAGAGACTGACAGATGCAGAATGAATCCCACACTCGTACACAGAACCAGAGACTGACAGATGCAGAATGAATCCCACACTCAAACACATTATCTGAGACTGACAGATACAGAATGAATCCCACACTCACACACTGTATCAGAGACTGACAGATGCAGAATGAATCCCTCACTCACACACAGTACCAGAGACTGACAGATACAGAATGAATCCCACACTCACACACAGTATCAGAGACTGACAGATACAGAATGAATTGCACTCTCACACACAGTATCAGAGACTGACAGAAACAGAATGAATCCCACAGTCACACACAGTACCAGAGACTGACAGATACAGAATGAATCCCACACTCACATACAGTACCAGAGACTGACAGATACAGAAATAATCCCACACTCACAAACTGTATCAGAGACTGACAGATACAGAATGAATCCCACACTCACACACAGTAACAGAGACTGTCAGATGCAGAATGAATCCCACACTCACACACAGTATCAGAGACTGACAGATGCAGTAAGAATCCCACACTCACACACAGCATCAGAGACTGACAGATAAAGAAAGAATCCCACACTCAAACACATTATCTGAGACTGACAGATACAGAATGAATCCCACACTCACACACTGTATCAGAGACTGACAGATACAGAATGAATCCCACACTCACACACTGTATCAGAGACTGACAGATGCAGAATGAATCCCTCACTCACACACAGTACCAGAGACTGACAGATACAGAATGAGTCCCACACTCACATACAGTATCAGAGACTGACAGATACAGAATAAATCCCACACTCACACACAGTACCAGAGACTGACAGATTCAGAATGAATCCCACACTCACAGACAGTATCAGAGACTGACAGATACAGAATGAATCCCACACTCACACACAGTATCAGAGACTGACAGAAAAAGAAAGAATCCCACACTCACGCACAATACCAGAGATTAACAGATACTGAATGAATCCCACACTCACACACAGTACCAGAGACTGACAGATAGAGAATGAATCCCACACTCACATGCAGTATCAGAGACTGACAGATGCAGAATGAATCCCACACTCACACACATTATCAGAGACTGACAGATACAGAATGAATCCCACACTCACATACAGTACCAGAGGCTGACAGATACAGAATGAATCCCACAGTCACATCCTGTACCTGAGACTGACAGATACAGAATAAATCCCTCACTCACATACATTGTCAGAGACTGACAGATACAGAATGAATCCCACACTCACATACATTATCAGAGACTGACAGATACAGAATGAATCCCACACTCACACACAGTACCAGAGAGTGACAGATACAGAATGAATCCCACACTCACACACTGTATCAGAGACTGACAGATGCAGAATGAATCCCACACTCACACACAGTACCAGAGACTGACAGATACAGAATGAATCCCACACTCACATACAGTACCAGAGACTGACAGATACAGAATGAATCCCACACTCACATACATTTTCAGAGACTGACAGATACAGAATGAATCCCACACTCACATACATTTTCAGAGACTGACAGATACAGAATGAATCCCACACTCACATGCAGTATCAGAGACTGACAGATGCAGAATAAATCCCACACTCACACAAAGTACTGGAGACTGACAGATACAGAATGAATCCCACACTCACACACAGTATCAGAGACTGACAGATACAGAATGAATCCCACACTCACATACAGTTGCAGAGACTGACAGATACAGAATGAATCCCACACTCACATACAGTACCAGAGGCTGACAGATGCAGAATGAATCCCACACTCACACACTGTACCTGATACTGACAGATGCAGAATGAATCCCACACTCACATACATTGTCAGAGACTGACAGATACAGAATGAATCCCACACTCACACACAGTACCAGAGACTGACAGATATTGAATGAATCCCACACTCACATACAGTTTCATAGACTTACAGATACAGAATGAATCCCACACTCACACACAGTACCAGAGACTGACAGATATTGAATGAATCCCACACTCACATACAGTACCAGAGACTGATAGATACAGAATGAATCCCACACTCACACACAGTATCAGAGACTGACAGATACAGAAAGAATCCCACACTCACACACAGTGCCAGAGACTGAAAGATGCAGAAAGAATCCCACACTCACACACAGTACCAGAGACTGTCAGATACAGAATGAATCACACACTCCCACAGAGTATCAGAGACTGACAGATACAGAATGAATCCCACACTCACATACAGTATCAGAGACTGACAGATACAGAATGAATCCCACACTCACACACAGTAGCAGAGACTGACAGATGCAGAATGAATCCCACACTCACACTAAGTACTGGAGACTGACAGATACAGAATGAATCCCACACTCACACACATTATCAGAGACTGACAGATACAGAATGAATCCCACACTCACATTCAGTTGCAGAGACTGACAGATGCAGAATGAATCCCACACTCACATACAGGACCAGAGGCTGACAGATGTAGAATGAATCCCACACTCACACACAGTGTCAGAGACTGACAGATACAGAATGAATCCCAAACTTACATCCTGTACCAGAGACTGACAGATACAGAATGAATCCCTCACTCACATACATTGTCAGAGACTGACAGATGCAGAATGAATCCCACACTCACATACATTATCAGAGACTGACAGATGCAGAATGAATCCCACACTCACACACAGTCCCAGAGACTGACAGATACAGAATGAATCCCACACTCACACACAGTACCAGAGAGTGACAGATACAGAATGAATCCCACACTCACACACTGTATCAGAGACTGACAGATGCAGAATGAATCCCACACTCACACACAGTACCAGAGACTGACAGATACAGAATGAATCCCACACTCACATACAGTACCAGAGACTGACAGATACAGAATGAATCCCACACTCACATACATTTTCAGAGACTGACAGATACAGAATGAATTGCACACACACACAGAGTATCAGAGACTGACAGATGCAGAATGAATCCCACACTCACATACAGTATCAGAGACTGACAGGTACAGAATGAATCCCACACTCACATACATTATCAGAGACTGACAGATGCAGAATGAATCCCACACTCACACACAGCACCAGAGACTGACAGATACAGAATGAATCCCACACTCACACACAGTTACAGAGACTGACAGATACAGAATGAATCCCACACTCACATGCATTATCAGAGACTGACAGATGCAGCATGAATCCCACACTCACACACAGTACCAGAGACTGAGAGATACAAAGTGAATCTCATCGTCACCTGCATTTGTGCAGGCTGAGTTCCAAATTACATAGCAAAGCAAAAATCTCACAGTTGTTGATTGAAAGTTACCATCTCAATTCCATCAATGCAGGCTTAGTTGCACATTTGGTACCAGTCCAAAAATCTCTTACAGTATCAGACTGATAGATACAGTGTCAATTTCTTTAGTGCAGGATAAGCTACATATTACATACCAGTCCAAACATCTCATACAGTGTCAGACGCAGATAGAGAATTAATCCAATTATTGCAGACTGAACTGCACATTGCATACCAGTCCAGTAATTTCACTGTGAACATATTGAAAGATACATTATCATTCACAATAGATTTCAGAGATTAAGATGTAACACTACTCCAAAACTCACACACATTGTTTGATTAACGAAAATCGAAAAGTAATCCCTATTTACAAATTAAATACTCGAAAAAGAACTGTATATATTTTAAAGTATTAAAGATACAGTTTCAAATAAGGTACTGTAAACTGAAATAAGAATATGGAATGAATTCAGACTTGCACATTGTCTCAGAGACTGAATTACAGAATGAATCCCTGACTGAGATAAAGTAGCAGAGAATGGCAGATACAGAATGACTGACAGATGCAGAATATACCCCATGCTCACAGTCAGTACCAGAGACTGACAGATGCAGAATGAATCCCACACTCACATACATTATCAGAGACTGACAGATGCAGAATGAATCCCACACTCACACACAGTCCCAGAGACTGACAGATACAGAATGAATCCCACACTCACACACAGTACCAGAGAGTGACAGATACAGAATGAATCCCACACTTACACACTGTATCAGAGACTGACAGATGCAGAATATACCCCATGCTCACAGTCAGTACCAGAGACTGACAGATATAGAATGAATCCTACACTCACATACAGTACCAGGAAAAGAATGAATCTCACTCATGCACAGTACCAGGGACTGACAGATACAGAATGAATCTCACACTCACAAACAGTACCAGAGACTGACAGATTCAGAATGAATCACACACTCACATACAGTGTCAGAGACTGACAGATACAGAATGAATCTCACATTCACATTACTGCAGACTGAGCTGCACATTACATACCAGTCCAAAAATCTCATCGGGTCAGATTGAAAGATATCGTATCAATTCCTTTGGTGCAGACTGAGCTACATATTTGATATATTGGTAAGTGCTCGTGTTATACTGAAATAAACATTATCAATGCCATTGGTACAGACTGAGCTATTTCTTACATACGAGTCCAAAAATCAAATAAATGATCAGACTGAAAGATATACTCTAAATTCTATGAGCACCATCTGAGCTAAATATTATATAACAGTCCAACAATCTCATACAATATTGGACTGAATGATACAGTATCGATTCCATCAGTGCAGACTGAGCCACACATTATACAACAGTCCAAGAATGTCATCGGCCTATCAGACTCAAAGATACAATATCAATTCCATTAGCACAGACTGAGCTATATGTTACTCACCAGTCCAAAAATCTTATACAGTGTTTGACTCAGATACAGAATTAATCCCATTGTTGCAGACTGAACTACACATTACATACCAGTCCATAATTTCAACGTGAACAGATTGAAAGGTACATTATCATTCACAATAGAGTTCAGAGATTAAATGAAATACTAATCCAAAACTCACACACATTGTTTGATTAAAGAAAATCGAAAAGTGTATCCATATTAACAAATTAAATACTCGACAAAGAACTGCATATACTTTGAAGTGGTAAAGATATAGTTTCAAATACAATATTCTAAACTGAAATAAGAATCTAGAATGAATCCAGACTTGCACATTGTCTCAGAGACTGAATTACAGAATGAAACCCTCACTCAGATAAAGTAGCAGAGAATGGCAGATACAGAATGTATCCCCCACACACACAGACAGTACCAGACACTGACAGGCACAGAATTATGCCCACACTCACATAAAGCACCAGGGACTGACAGATACAGAACGAATCCATCACTTATATATGGTAGCTGAGACTGACTGATGCAGAATATACCCCATGCTCACACTCAGTTCCAGAGACTGACAGATACAGAATGAATCCCAAACTCACACACAGTACCAGAGACTGACAGATACACAATAAACCCCACTCTCACATCCAGTACCAGAGACTGGCCTCTACTGGACGTAAGCGAGAACTGTAAAAGAGCGGAACAAATTCACATTATCTGTCGTGGTTGGAGAAGCAGGACAATGTGCAATGTGAGGAAAGTTTCTGTCTGTAACTTTTACTCTCGTATTTTTGCACTTTTTGATCGTGAAAAATGAAGACAATTTATTCATAATAACGTTTTTGTTTCACTCATTCAATCGTTTTGAATTTACCCCATTATATTTCACTGTACATTGCGCAGTATTTCTCTCTGATTTCTCAGGTCACGATTTACATTTTTCCTCCACCCCATTTAGACTGTAATTTTCCAAGCAGTATGTGGCCTCCTTATTCCCTCTCGCGAAATGAAGCATCGCAAACCTTTCCATATTGCAATTCAATGGCCATTTACACTGCCGTTCAGCAAGTTTATTTTGCCGCAGACTTCCTCTGTTTAACTATACCTCCTAAATCAACTACAAGAATTTAACACAGCATTACAACGAATATTTGGTCTAACAAAATGTACTTGCAGCTCGTCTCCATTCCCAGTTTTTCTAAATCCCACTCGTGCAATATAATGTGAAGAATTAGTTTCTGTTCTGTCCCTCTCTCATCTGCAAACTTCACTGTCCCGGGGTTTGGGGACATCTACTGGCCGGAAGCAGAACTGCAACAGTTCGGAACAAATTGCTGAAACCGGACAATGTGCAGTGTGAGCGTGTTTGTGATTGGTGGCAGGTACTAAATCTGATTTTTTAAACCTGCCCATTAACCTTTAGTGTTTGTTATTGAACAGTAAACAGAGCCGGACAGTGAGGATACGGGGAGTTATACAAAGAGCATTTATGGCAGGCATCAGGTGAGATGTTTGAAGGACACATTTTAAGCAGCGTCTGTTTTGTTTCGGTTCAATGGTTCGTCCCAAGGGAATGGGAAACAGAAATCTGATATGTTCAAAGGTCCCCGCCCCATCGGGTAGTCCCATTCATGGATCAGTGCAGGGGTTGGGTTGTGTCTGGTTGTCACTAAATTGTTGTAAAACAGCCCAACACACCTGGTGTGCAGAAGCTGAGAGCTGCAGTACTGCAGTGGAGTCAGACACTGACACTGTTTGTATCGCTGGTTTTCATTTGTGGTTATTACAATGATTATTAACAGAGAGATTCAATTGATCACTTTTGTATTTTCTACTTCACCTGTTCTTGAGTTACAAGAGATACTTTTTCTTCCTACAGTCAAATCCTTGAAGGACCCAGAATCAGTGTGATGTTTACTCCACCCGAGGCACAAGGAGCAGTCAGTGCAGCCAGCTCCTTCTCACACACAGTAAGTACATTATCACTCACAGAGCACAGAGACACAGACAGGTCATCAGTCCCACAATCTCAGACAGCAGAAATAGTCAGTCCCACACTGATCCCAATCCAACAGTGAAACAGAGCAGGAGAGACAGATGTAATTTCCATTTCACAACGATTCATTACAGCTGACCGGCAGATAAATAATTCCCAGTCTAAAATCACACCCAGTATCAGATTGAAAGGCACTCTGTCAATCTCACATTAGTTCAGCCTTAGCTACAAATTAAATACCAGATAGAACTGACACATGGTACTGATTGATAGGTACAGAATGAATCACAATAGTGTACTCCAAGATTCAAATTAAATACCAGCCCACAACTCACACACATTATGAGTTTAAAGATGCAATATTCATGCCACTATTGTACACTGAGATACAAATTAGACACCAGTTCAGATGTTACCCATTTTTGACTCACATATATGTCCAAAAACTTCATAGTATCAGAATGAAATGGACAGTTTCAATTCATTCACTGCAGACTGAGGTACACATTAGATACCAGTCCAAAATTCTCATACAGTAATGACTGAAAGACACAGTATCAATCCCATTAGTGCAGACTGAGCTACACGTCACATACCAGTCCAAAAATCTCAGTGTCAGGTTGAAAGATACATTATAAATTCCATTAGTGCAGACTGAGATACACATTAGTTACCTGTCCAAAAATCACATTGTGTCAACCTGAGAGGCACAGTATCAATTCCATTACTGCAGATAGAGGTTTACATTAGATACCTGTCCAAAAATCGGGTACAATATCAGACTGAAAGATATAGTATCGATTTGATTAGTACAGACTGACCTACACGTTACATACCAGTATATAATCTCACACAGTATCAGACTGGAAGATACAGTATCAATCCCATTAGTGCAGACTGAACTACACCTTATAAACCAGTCTAATCATATTACACCATATCAGACTGAAAGGTACATCATGAATTCCATTAGTGCAGACTGAGCGACACATTATATACCTTCCAAAAATCTCATACTTTATCATAATGAAACATACAGTATGAATCCTATTAGTGCAGACTAAGCTAAACATTAGAAACCAGTCCAAAAATCTCTCACAGTGTCTGACTAATAGATACAATATCAGTTCCTTT
Source organism: Heptranchias perlo (assembly GCF_035084215.1). Classification (NCBI taxonomy): domain Eukaryota; kingdom Metazoa; phylum Chordata; class Chondrichthyes; order Hexanchiformes; family Hexanchidae; genus Heptranchias; species Heptranchias perlo. The sequence continues at coordinate 21,447,143 of NC_090370.1, forward strand.
AGTGCTGACTGAAACACACATTACACACCAGTCCAAAAATCTAATACAGTGTCAGGCTGAAAGATACAATATCAATTCCATTAGCCCAGACTGAGCTACACAATAAATACCAGTCCAATAATTTCACAGTAAAGTTTGAAGTGAACATTATCTTCACAGAGATGAAGATACAATCCTACAATAAAACTCACACAAGTTGTTTGATTAAAAAAAATCCAAAAGTGCATCCGTATTTACAAATTAATGCGAGACAAAAGATTTGCATACATTAATGAATTAAAGATACAGTTTCAAGCACCATACTGTAAACTGAAATAAGAATACAGAACGAATCCAGACTTGCACTTTGCCCAGTGACTGAGTTACATAATGAATCCCACACTGAGATAAAATACCTGAGATTGACAGATACAGAATGAATCCAACACTCACACACAGTACCAGAGACAGACAGATACAGAATGAAGCCCACACTCACACACAGTACCAGAGACTGACAGATACAGAATGAATCCCACACTCACACACAGTACCAGAGACTGACAGATACAGAATGAATCCCACACTCACACACAGCACCAGAGACTGACAGATACAGAATGAATCCCACACACACACAGTACCAGAGACTGACAGATACAGAATTAATCCCACACTCACACACAGTACCAGAGACTGACGGATACAGAATGAATCTCACACTCACACACAGTACCACAAACTGACAGACTGAGAATTAATCTCACACTCACATACAATCTGACACCTACTGGCCATAAGTGAGAACTGTAACAGAGTGGAATAAATTCACATCATCTGTCGTTGTTACAGATTCAGGACAATGTGCAATGTGAGGAAATAGTTTCTCTCTGTAACTTCTACTCTCATATTTTTTCATATTTTGTCAGTGAAAAATGAGACAATTGATTCATAATAAAGTTTTTGTTTTGCTCATTCGAAAGTTGCCCCATTATATTTCACTCTACATTGCGCAATATTTCTGTCTGATTTCTCAGGACACGATTTATATTAATTCAAATAAACCAAACTGAAACACAAATAAAAACTGAGCGCAAAGTTTCAACGGCGACCGTCAAAAGTGAAAGGGATAAAATATAGAAAAAATTAAAACCAAAAATGTTGGAAAGACTCAGCAGGTCCGGCAGCATCTGTGGAGAAGAGAAGCTCGGGTTAACGGTTCAGGACAATGACCCTTCTCTCGATCAGAAAGGTTAATCAGACATAATTTAAAAAAGGAACGGGAATCAGCAGAGGGAAAAACTTCAGAAAAACAATTAATTTCACTGAATCCGAGCAATTGTGTCCCGTATCCACCGTACAGATCAGGACAAATAATAATACAAAGAACAGAGTTAAATTCAACACTATGGTGGAAATAAATGAATTTTAATAGTATTTTTTATATAAATTAGACACGTTTGTGTTTTGGAAACACTGTCCCTCTGAACATCATCAAATTCAGTTCCAGTCTTGGTGTTCCTGAATTCAGCGTGCTGGGATTCAAACCTGTTGGAATTAACTGCTTGCAAGGCAGCTATACTCACCATTATAGCGCCTTATTTCACCAGGAGGGAGAAGTCGAGTGTTTCTGTGGAGTTTCGGACTGAATTGCTCCCTTTGGGTTTCTGGCACTTTAATCATAGACAATAAATAGTTCCCAAACATCAGTCCCTGAACAGACACAAGAAGCTGGTGGAATTTCTCATTCATAGATATTAAATAAGAGGATGGCAAAAGCGAATAGGAAGAGGTTCGGAAGAAGTCACCAAAACAATTAGGGAAGCAAACAGGAACCAGGAAATCAAATTATCAAGGAATATAAAAATAAATAGTAAATTATTCCACAGATACAAAAATAACAAAAGGAAAATCAGAATTGCTTGAGTGATGCACAAGATAAACTCACAGATAACGTCAGCGAAATGACAGCAATATTGAATTATTACTTTGCCTCAGTATTTACCTGAGAGATTAACAGGGTGAATATGATATTGGAGGAAGAGATCAATAAAGATATAAAGACATTTTAGTTCGAAAGGGTGGTTAAACTCCCGGTCCAGATGGATTGCACCCGCACATATTAAATGAAGCAAAGGAAGAGATCGCAGAGGCAATGTTACATGTGTAGGAAAAATCATCACAAGAAGGAATAGTGCCAGAGGACTGGATGACAGCTAATGTGATTCTTATATTTTAATACAGGAGATAGAACAAGTCCAGGGAACTATAGACCAGTTAACTAAAGGTCGGTGGTAGGATTGATCATGGAATCTTTTACTCAATGATGCAATAGAAAAACATCTAGAAACCGAAAATATAATAAAGAATAGTCAGCACGGATTTCAGAAAGGGAAGGTTTAACAGTTTGGCCAAAGGTTTGACAGTTTAAATTACAGTTCAACATAACTTATTTGCTTTTCAATTCTATTCCTCTGGAAATAAACCACAGTGCTGTGTTTGCTTTTTTATGTCCATATCATCCTGTGCTGCTACTTTTAATGATTTGTCAATCTGTACCCCGAAATCCCTTTGCTCTTTTACCCCATTTAGACTCTTATTTTCCAAGCAGTATGTGGCCTCCTTATTCCCCCAAGCAAAATGCACCACCTCACACCTTTCTACATGGAAATTCAATGGCCATTTACACCGCCTTTCAGCAAGCTGATTAAAGTCGTCTTGTATTTTGTTGCAATCTTCCTCGGTATCGACAATACCCCCTAAATTAATTGTAAGAATTTAACACACCATTACAACGAAGGTTTCGTCTAACAAAATGTACTTGCAGCTCGTCTTCATTCCCAGTTTTTCTAAATCCCACTCGTGCAATATAATGTGAAGAATTAGTTTCTGTTCTCTCCCTCTCTCATCTTCAAACTTCAATGTCCCGGGGTTCGGGCTGCTCCTGCACACTCTCCAATTCCTCGCCCTCGTCTCTCGCCCGGACACGCCCTGGCGTACCATCCTGCCGTCCGGCGGAGGCGGGAGTCCCCAGTGGAGGGCTCTCTACTCAGGGATCCTCCCGTGTTACATCGGGGATCTGGGGTGGAGGGTGTTGCATGGAGCAGTCACGTCCAATAGGCGTTTACGCCATTTCACGGACGCCCAGGCCGCCTGCAATTTCTGCGGCCTGGAGGAGTCCGTGTTTCACTTGTTCACCGGGTGTGGGAGACTGCAGCCCCTGTTTGATTATTTGGAGGGGCTGCTCCTGAAGTTCTGGCTGCACTTCAGTCCCACGCTCCTGATCTTTGGCCGCCCGGTGAGGAGGGGGGCGGGCAGGTCGGTGGACGTCCTCGTGGGCCTGCTCCTGGGCCTGTCCAAGGTGGCCATCCACAGGTCCAGGTTGCTCGGGGCCCGTGGGGGCGGTCGCTCGGCCTGTCTGCCTCTCTTCCGCGGAATGCTCCGTGCCCGGGTGGCCCTGGAGATGGAGCATGCGGTGTCTGCCGGTACGCTTGAGGCTTTCCGCCACCGGTGGGCACCGCAGGAGCTGGAGTGTATCCTGGACGAGGGAAATAAAATTTTAATTTGACACTTGGTTTTTGGTTTAAAAAATAATTTAAAAATGTCCCGGGGTTTGGGGACATCTACTGGCCGGAAACAGAACTGCAACAGTTCGGAACAAATTGCTGAAACCGGACAATGTGCAGTGTGAGCGTGTTTGTGATTGGTGGCAGGTACTAAATCTGATTGGTTTCTTCAGATATCCAATCAGAGAGTGAAAAGAAAAGGTGACGTAGCATCACTCCGAATGACCCAATCACAATCATTGCCTTCACCCATCCCTCATTACCATCGGGCTGTGGGGCTGCCGATTTAATCCGAGCTCGGAGCGGATTTGGGTCATTTCTCAGTCTGAAATTGAGTTTGAAAATGCCTGAGGACAAGAAAGCAGCTCCCAAGAAGGGCGCCAAGAAAACCTTGAATAAAGCACCGGGCAAGGGCGGCAAGAAGCGGAGAAAGTCGAGGAAGGAGAGTTACTCCATCTACATCTACAAAGTGATGAAGCAGGTTCACCCCGACACCGGCATCTCGTCCAAGGCCATGAGCATCATGAACTCCTTTGTGACCGACATTTTCGAGCGCATCGCAGGTGAGGCTTCCCGCCTGGCCCATTACAACAAGCGGGCGACCATCAGCTCCCGGGAGATCCAGACCGCCGTGCGCCTGCTGTTGCCCGGGGAACTGGCCAAGCACGCCGTGTCAGAAGGGACAAAGGCGGTGACCAAATACACCAGCTCCAAGTAAAAAACTCCACAATGAACTGAAAAAAATAAACACAAAGGCCCTTTTAAGAGCCACCCACAGTCTCTCTGAAGACGCTGTACCGACACCTCTATATTTCAATTGCTAAATTTAAATCTGAGAGAGATAGCTTTTTGGCAACCAAAGGTATTAAGGGATATGGGCCAAAGGCGGGTATATGGAGTGAGATCACAGATCAGCCATGATCTTATCAAATGGCGGAGCAGGAAAGAGGGGCTGAATGGCCTACTCCCTGTTCCTATGTTCTTTTTCTTTTGTAATTTCTCTTGAAATCTGGAAGTTTCTCGTATTCACTGCGCGGTATAATCTATGTGTCGCTTTTTTATTTAATCCCAATAACCAAAAACGTCCTTGATCCTCTTATTCCCGCTAATATTCCGCCCTTTCCCCCGCATCTGCCCCGTCAGAGCCGTTTCAAGGCGGTGGATTACACTTCAGTCATTTCTTTCTCCTTTTCACCTTTGTTCATTATTCGGGAATATCACTTTCAGAACCGCAATCCTTTGTAAAGCAGCAATCCCGAAAGGGTGTTCACACCGAGTGCAGAACAGTCTAAAGACTCTGTCACTGCTCGACTTCTGACACCAGGAGTCTCGGCTCCGGTTTCGATCGCGCTGCAGCTCCTGTGAACAGGGATCAATCCACAATCTGTGGTTTGTTACTTTTACAAAGATTGAGCTGGAATCTGTCCCGTTAAAAAATGGGGCTTTATTCCCGCCCGATTGAAAGCGAACGGTGGATGAAGCCGGATTTTAACCGGATTGTAAAAGATTCTGGAAGTTGTGACGGGAAATGAGGAATAACAGAGTAAAAGGAGAGAGATTTTTAAATCTTTGTCTTTACGCGACATTATTTACTAAATCCGCTTCTTGTGTTGGAAATATATTGGCGGGCTTTTCAAATTTCATCAACTGTTCAGTTCGGTATTTTCCGCCCTTTTCTCATTGCCGGCTATTGATTGGTGAATAAAGCAGCTCTCTGATTGGTTCAACGAACAGCCCAATGAGATTGCGAACAGCCGGACCAATCACAAGTGCCCCCACTGTATTCCTCCAGAAGATATAAAAAGGGCGAGTTCGGGAGGATTTCTTCATTCTTTGTGAAAGTGTTTGTGAGATTGTGGAAATGTCTGGAAGAGGAAAAACCGGCGGTAAAGCTCGGGCCAAGGCCAAGTCTCGCTCATCCCGGGCCGGACTGCAGTTCCCTGTGGGCCGTGTTCACAGGCACCTGCGAAAGGGGAACTACGCTGAACGTGTGGGTGCCGGAGCCCCGGTCTATCTGGCCGCTGTGCTCGAGTATCTGACGGCTGAAATCCTCGAGCTGGCCGGCAACGCGGCCCGGGACAACAAGAAGACCCGCATCATCCCCAGACACCTGCAACTCGCCATCCGCAACGACGAGGAGCTCAACAAGCTCCTGGGACGGGTGACCATCGCTCAGGGCGGGGTGCTGCCTAATATCCAGGCCGTGCTGCTGCCGAAGAAAACCAGCCATGTGAGCACCAAGAGCAAGTAAAGCGGCCAAGATTTAATCTGATAACCCAAAGGCTCTTTTAAGAGCCACCCACTGTATCTATGAAAGGGCTGGTTACTGACTGAAGAGAGTCAGGGATCAATTTAATAAGGACTTGATTCCGATTCGAGAACTAACAATAACTTGTTGATTACAAATGATCCAGATCGGTCTGTTGAAGTACTCGCTTCCGGACAGCAGATGTCGCCAACCTCCAATAGATTGATATTTGCAGTTTGTGTGGTGAATGAGACAAAATATCAAAATTGTCATTAAACTGGGCGGGTGGGATACAGAAATACCAGGGACGTTTGATCATCGGCGTCAAGAGGCATTCTGTTGTGTTCCACCCAATATTATTTACAGTCTCATCCTCCGACAACACTTGTTCGCTCTTTATTATTTTACCCAGATTTGTAAAGCAGAAGCTGACTGATGTGTTGATTATTGTGTCAGCGATTACTGAATCAGTGAATGACATTTGTCTGTTATTGGATGTGAGCGAGGGAATTATTCTGTTCCTGTGTCAGTTGCGACTTCGTGCGGCCGTTGGCTGGTGCTTTACTGAAGGATTTCTTGGTGCCTTTCTTGGGAGCTGTTTTCTTGTCCTCAGGCATTTTCAAATTGAATTTCTGAACCAGAAATGAGACAAATCCGCTCCGAGCTCGGATGAAATAGGCAGCCCCACAGCCCTATGGTAATGAGGGATGGGTGAAGGCAATGATTGTGATTGGACGGATGGGAGTGATGCCACCTGACATAGAAAATATGAGTAAGAGTCGGCCATTCCGGCCTTCGGGTCTGCTCCGCCATTCGAAATGATCATAGCTGATCGTCGAACTCAGTACCCTGTTCCTGCTTTTTCCCCATATAGAAACATAGGAACAGGAGCAGGCCATTCAGCCCCTCCTGCCTGCTCTGCCATTTGATAAGATCATGGCTGATCTGTGATCGAACGCCATGTATTCGCCTTTGGCCCATATCCCTTAATACCTTTGGTTGCCAAAAAGCTATCCATCTCAGATTTAAATTTAGCAATTGAACTAGTATCAATTGCCGTTTGCGGAAGAGAGTTCCAAACTTTTACCACCCTTTGTGTGGAGAAATGTTTTTTAATCTCGCTCCTGAAAGGTCTGACTCTAATATCCCTTGATCCCTTTAACAGTAAGAAATATATCTATCTCATTCTTGAATACATCTAATGACTTGGCCTCAACTGCCTTCTGTGGTAGAGAATTCCACAGGTTCACCACCCTCTGAGTGAAGAATTTTCTCCTCATCTCGGTTCCAAATTGCATACCCCGTATCCTGAGACTGTGACCCCTGGTTCTGGACTCGCCAGCCATCGGGAACATCCTCCCTGCATCTGGTCTGTCTCGTCCTGTTAGAATTTTATATGTTTTGAAGAGATCACCTCTCATTCTTTTAACTCTAGTGAATACTGGCCGAGTCGACCCAATCTCTCCTCATACGTCAGTTCTGCCATCCCAGGAATCAGTCTGGTAAACCTTCGTTGCACTCCCTCCATGGCAAGGACATCCTTCCTCAGATAAGGAGACCAAAACTGCACACAATACTCCAGATGTGGTCTCACCAAGACCCTGTATAACAGCAGTAAGACATCCCCAAAGACATCCCTGTTTCTTTCACTCTCTGATTGGATATCTGAAGGAATCAATCAGATTTAGTACCTGCCACCAATCACAAACACGCTCACACTGCACATTGTCCGGTTTCAGCAATTTGTTCCGAACTGTTGCAGTTCTGCTTCCGGCCAGTAGATGTCCCCAAACCCCGGGACAGTGAAGTTTGCAGATGAGAGAGGGACAGAACAGAAACTAATTCTTCACATTATATTGCACGAGTGGGATTTAGAAAAACTGGGAATGGAGACGAGCTGCAAGTACATTTTGTTAGACCAAACATTAGTTGTAATGCTGTGTTACATTCTTATAATTGATTTAGGGGGTTATAGTCAATACTGAGGAAGACTGCAACAAAGTAAGTCTGCAGAACGGCCGTGTTAATGACCACTGAATTTCAATATAGAAAGGTGTGAGCTGGTGCATTTTGCCTGGGGAACAAGTTGGCCGCATACTGCTTGGAAAATAAGAGTCTAAACGGGGTAGAGGAGCAATGTAAATCGAGCTGAGAAATCAGAGAGGAATACTGCGCAATGTACAGTGAAATATAATGGGGAAAATTCACAACTATTGAATGAGTAAAACAAAACTTTATTATGAATATATTGTCCTCATTTTTTACGATCAAAATGTGGAAAAATACGAGAGTAGAAGTTGGAGACAGAAACTTTCCTCACATTGCACATTGTCCTGTTTCTGTAACCACGACAGAAAATGTGAATTTGTTCCACTCTTTTGCAGTTCTCGCTTACGTCCAGTAGATGCCACTCTCTGGTACTGTATATGAGAGTGGGGTTAATTCTGTATTTGTTGGTATCTGGTACTGTACACGAGTGTGGGATTTATTCTGTATCTGTCTGTCTCTTTTACTGTGTGTGAGTGTGGGATTTGTTCTGTATCTGTCAGTTTCTGGTACTTTACATGAGTGTGGGATTTATTCTGTATCTGTCAGTCTCTGGTACTGTCTGTGCGTGTGGGATTCATTCTGTGCCTGTCAGTCTCTGGTACTGTACATGTTTTTGGGGTTTATTCTGTATCTTTCACTCTCTGGTACTGTAAGCCAGTGTGGGCTTTATTCTGAATCTGTCTGTCTCCGGTGCTGTGTGCGAGTGTGGGTTTTATTCTGTATTTGTCACTCTCTGATACTGTATATGAGTGTGGGGTTTTATTCTGTATTTGTCACTCTCTGATACTATATATGAGTGTGGGACTAATTCTGTAACTGACATTCTCTGGTTCTTGCTGTGAGTGTGGGATTCATTCTGTATCTGTCATTCTCTGGTTGTTGCTGTGAGTGTGGAATTCATTCTGTATCAGCCATTCTCTGCTACTTTATCTCAGTGTGGGATTCATTCTGCAATTCAGTCTCTGAGCCAATGTGCAAGTCTGGATTCACTCTGTTTTCTTATTTCAGTTTACATTATTTTATTTGAAACTATATATTTAATACTTTAAAGTACATGCTTTTTTGTCGAGTGTTTAATTTGTAAATATTGATACACTTTTGGATTTTCTTTAATCAAACAATGTGTGTGAGTTTTGGAGCAGTGTTATATCTTAATCTCTGAACTCTATTGTGAATGACAATGTACCTTTCAATCTGTTCACGGTGAAATTATTGGACTGGTATATAATGTGTAACTCAGTCTATAATAATAGAATTAATTCTGTATCTCAGTCTGATACTGTATGAAATTTTTGGACTGGTGCGTAACATGTAGCTCAGTGCATGCTAATGGAATTGATGTTGTATCTTTGAGTCTGATATGGTATGAAATTGTTCGACTGCAATGTAATGTTTTGCTCAGTCTGCACTAATCGAATTCAAACATTATCTTTCAATATGAATATATAAGATTTTTGGACTGGCTTGTTATGTGTAACTCCGTCTGCAATAATGTGACTGTGAGATTCATTCTGTATCTGTCTGACTGTGGTACTTTGTGATTCTCTCTGTTCCTGTCAGTCTCCGGCACGTGTTAATTTGGGATTCATTCCATATCTGTCAGTCTCTGATGCTGTATGTGAGTGAGACATTCATTCCATTTCCATCAATCTCTGATACTGTATATGAGTGATATAAATTCTGTATCTGTCAGTCTGTGCTACTGTATGTGAGTGTAGGATTTGTTCTGTATCTATCAATCACTGGAACATTGTGTGAGTGTGAGAATCATTCTATTTGTCAGTCACTGTCACTGGATCTGAGTATGAGATTCATTCTTTATCTGTATCTAATTTGTATCTGTGTTTAGAATATGGCGTTCAAAACTGTATCTTTCATACCTAAATGTATAAATAATTTTTCCCAGTATTTAAGTGGTAGATAATCATATACTTTAAAATGTGATGCTGCAGGTTATAATCAGAGAATGAGTGCACTTTTTGGGCTACTCTTAAATCTGCATCGATGTGAACACAACTGTGATTTAGTGCATCTTCCAAACTGATATGGTGGCACTTTTGAACTTGTATATAATGTGTAGGTCAGTCTGCATGAATGGAATACTGTATATTTCAGTCTGAATCTGCATCAGATATTTTTTGTAGTGGTTTATAATATGTAGCTCAATCTGCACTAATGGAATTGATACTGTATCTTTCAATCTGACACTGAGATTTTTGGACTGGTACGTAATTTGTAACTCAGCCTGCACAAATGGAGGTGACTGCGAGATTGACTTTGTATCTCTCACTCCGTGATACTGTGTGGGATTCATTCTGTTTCTGTCAGTTTCCAGTATTGTATGTGGGTGTTGAATTCATTTTAAATATGCAATTTCTCAAACTGTCTGCCTGTGTGGGATTGAATCAATAACCTGGTACTCTATGTTTGAGAGATTCATTCTGTATATACAATCGCTGGTACTGTGTGTGAGTGTGGGATTCATTCTGTATCTAAGTCTCTGGTACTGTGTGTGAGTGTGGGTTTCAGTCTTTTTATACAGTCTCTAATATTGTGTGTGTTGAATTCATTACATATATGCAGTTTCTCAAACTCTAAGTTTGTGATTCAGTCTGAATCTCTCAGTCTCTGGTACTGTGAGTGTGGGATTCATACTTTATCTGCCAGTATCTGGTACATTATGAGAGTGTGGGACTCATTCTGTATCTGTCAATTCTGGTACCATACATGAGTGCGGGATTCATTCTGTATCTGTCTATAATTATTCTCTCAGATTATATTATGGCATTCAATACTGTAGCTTTAATATCTTCATGTTTAGTTTTTCTCACTATTTAATTGGTAAATATGGATAAACTTTAGGATTTGTTGCTGGAGGTTTTTAATCAGATAATTTGTGTGCTTTTTGGACCACTATTAAATCTATATTTCTGTGTAATATTGTGAATGATAATATATATTTCAAACTGATAGTGATTTTTGAATTGGTACATAATGTGCAGCTCAGTCTGTACTATTGTAATCGATACTGTGTCTTTCAATCTAATATTGTATGAGAATTTTGGACTGGTATGTAATGTATATCTCAGTCTGCACTAATAGAATTGATACAGGATCTTTACATCTCATACAATGAGTGTATTATAAACTGGTTTCTAATTTGTTTCTCAGGTTACACTGTCACAGCATTTCTCAATCTGATAATGTACATGAGTTTAAGACTTGCCTGCAATTTGTCTCTCATGATAACACTATTTGAATCGATACTGCATGTATTAAACTCACATGTGAGAGTTCAGGGCGAGTATTCAATTGGAATCTCGAGGTACATTATTGGGGTTCATTCTGTACCTTTGAATCGGGTACCATGTGTGATTTCTATCTGGTATTTAATTCGGAGCTAATGTTGCCCTATTGTGAGATTGACACAGTGCCTTTCAATCTGAAAGCGTGATTTTGAACTGGGATTTTTGCATCCACCTGTCAGCGGGACTGAGTTCGGGGGAAATGGTGAACAGCGTCTGCCTCACCTGCTCTGTTTGATGGTTGGATTGAAAATGTGTCTCTGGAACTTGGGATCAGTGTGGGACTGACCACTTCTGCTGTCTGAGACTGTGGAACTGATGACCTGTCTGTGTCTCTGTGTGTGATAATGTACCGACTGTTTGTGAGAAGGAGCTGGCCGCACTGTTCCTTCTGCCTCGGGTGGAGGAAACATCACATTTATTCTGGGTCCTTCAAGGATTTGCCTGTAGAAAGAAAATTATATCTTGTTACTCAGGAACAGGTGAAGTAGAAAATACAAAAGTGATCAATTTAATATCTCTGTTAATGATCATTTCGAATATCCACAAGTGAAAACCAGTGATACAAAGAGTGTCAGTGTCTGACTCCACTGCAGTACTGCAGCTCTCAGCTTCTGTATACCAGGTGTGTTGGGCGATTTTAAAACAATTTAGTGACATCCAGACAGAACCCAACCCCTGCACTGATCAATGAATGGGACTACCCGATGGGGCAGTGACCTTTGTACAGGTTAGGTTTCGAATCTCCTCTCCCATGGGACTAACCGTTCAACTGAAAGCAAAGAGCCGCTGTTTAAAATGTGTCCTTCACACTTCTCACCTGGTGCCGGCAGTAGATGCTTTTTGTTTCACTCCCCACATCCTTACTGTCCGGCTCTGTTTCCACTGTTCACTGTCCAATCACAATAAACAGGGTGAGACTGGAACTAAACCAGGAACAATTCACTCCTGGTTTGGGGAGTCAAAGCAGCAATGATTTTAACAGCAGGTTCTTCCCATTCTCTCTCCCTCACCCTGGACACACCCTGTACACACACAGCCCGAGAATGACCTCTCCCTTCCCCCTCTCACTCCATGTTCCGGGACCAGTTCCTGATCCACTCCGCCTCTTACAAACAGCCCCCGGACTCCCCCTGACCTTCCCCCGGACTCAATGCCGATCTCTGAGCCCATCTGCGGACACGGTCCCGAAGCGATGAGCTGCTGTAACGAGGCTGCTCTTTGCTCCCTTCCCCCGGGGGCCGTGATCTCTCCATTCCCGGCTGTTTTTAACCATCTTCTTCCGCTCACTGAGGGAATGGCGCCCACAGGCCGAGCTGGGGGAGGGGAGCGCGCATGCGCTCTTCTGCTCACCAGCAAGCAGCGCTGGGGCCGGGGCTGAGTTACGCATGCGCAGATATCTGGTTTAATTCCCGATACAAAAATCGATGGAAACTTTCCCCAATTGGAATTTTTCAGAGTCTGAGCAAAGGAAGTGGGGGAAAGGTCAGAGGGAATGGGGTCCACAGGCAGTGCAGGAACAGGCACCAGAATGGGAAACAGATGGGATTCCACCAGTGCCTAACGCTGGAATCCAGACTGACTTTACAATCTCCAACTATTAAACTAGATGTTTCCATCCCTGCTGTTCCTCTCGGTATCTTTTGATGGTAAAGGGTCTAACAGAGATAACGTGGGCGGCTGTGGAATGAGCCAATGGGTTCTGTTCATTCTTGGTTCCTCGACTGATAAAGTAACGCGTGAACCCGAAACTGGAGGGAGGATTTCTCAAACCAATCATGGAGAAACATGGGAGGAAAGTGGGACTCGGTGTATTTGCTGGGACTGTGCAGGATGAATATCTGACGGCAACAGTCCCAGTTTATTTCAATCAGAGTGAAACTCTCGGTCACTGAGAGTAATACTGAACGGCCCTCTGCTGCAAGATTACAAAGGGTACAATATGCAAGAGAGGATTAAATGTGTGACACTGTCCCTGAGAGTGGGATTAATAACGTGTCTGTCTCTGGAATAAGATCAGTTAGAGATGAGACTGCATCTTCTGTCATTCAACCTTGGAATAGCAATTGGAATGGAATGATTCCCTATTTGTTACTGGGTGAAAACCGCTCATTACAGCTCAGTTTCTCTGTCTCTCTTGTACTTTATATGGAGGTGCGATACTGTTATTGAGCATGATACAGACACACTGATGGGAAGTGTGAGACTGATACTGTGCCTGTCTGTATCTCTCTCTCGAGCGCTGTCCATGAAGCTGGGATAATGTTTGCTGAGCGTGAAACGGACACATTGATGGGAAGTGTGAGACTGATTCTGCGTCTGTCTGACTGTGTCTATGTCTGTGCGTTTATCAGCCGGTCCGTCTCTCTCTCTCTCTCTCTTTAGTTCTGCACATGAATGCGGGGCACTGTTACTGAGCGTAATATAGACCCACTGATGGAATGTGAAAGACTGATTCTGTGTCTGTGTGCTGTTGGTGAGACGATTACTCTCCCTTCTACTGTATATGAGCCGGTCTGACGGTGCATTTATCCGCCGAAAAGTAAAGGTGGCGAGAAACAGCCTGTAACAGTCTGACTCCGGACTGTCTGTGAGTGTTGAATTTATTCAGTAACCAGCTTTCTCTGGGTGTTGAGAATGGGATGGATCGGACGCCAGTTACTATTGCCTGTCAGTCAGTTTAGCAGGAGAAGGAAACACAGAGAGACTGGAGGAGCCCAGAGCGGATAATTTGAATTTTCAACTTAACCAAACATATTTCTGTGTGCGAACAATACAATAATGTAAAAGCAGATATGGATTATCACAGCCAGAGCTGTGATTGGCTCCTGTCCCTGAATCTGGAGACCAGAGACTGTGAGGAGCGCCGGCCTCAGAGTGTTTAACAGTTACTGAGCTGGGAAACTACAACCAACCCCGAGAATCCGCAGCACAGGCCGAGCGGGGAGGAAAGTCTGTCCCGGGAATTGTCAATGTGGAGAACAGTTTGTCCTGTGAATGTACAGATGTGAACATTGTGTCAGAGAGAGTGTGTGAAATGGGCGGGCGGTTTACATTAATGCCACTGTGTTTGTGTGGCCGGTCTCATCGCCGGATGTCCGAGTCCCTTTTGAGTAAAATTTAAAAAAAATCCCTGTCAAAGGATCGCCCTCCTCCCCTGCCGAGACCCGAAGTGAAAATATAAGGTCCGGTTTTAGTTCAATTCAAGATTTCAGCTGAAAAACAGAAATCATGTCAGCGATCGGGTGAGAGAGCGCGATCAGTGCAGCAATGAAACGGGTTTAAATCGAAACTGGTGCTTTTAATTCCGGTGAAAGTTTTTCGACAGCAAACATTCCGGTGTTGGAGATGGGAAGGGGCTAGTCTGGGACTCTGGAGTGCCCGATTATAATTAGAATCGGGTAGTTTAAGAGGAGAGAGAAACACAGAGTGGCTGGAGGTGCCGAGAGCTGACAGCAGGGTGTCTCCGCCCCGTCCGCTCTGGGCCTTTAAGTTGCTCTGTGCCGCCGCCTCTCGTTTCATTTCTGACCCAGCTCTGACTGACAGAGAGATTTTCTTCAGAGTCCCGGACATGACAGATACTGCAGCCGCCGAAACCGCACCTCCCGCTGCCGCTCAAACCAATGCTCCGAAGAAGAAGAAGGCGGTTCACCGACCCAAGACAGCCGGTCCCAAATTGGGCGAACAGATCCTCAAGATTGTGGCGGATTGCAAGGATCGCAAGGGGATATCCCTGGCCGCGATAAAGAAGGTTCTGGCTACCAAAGGCCTGGATGTGGAGAAGCACCGGACCCAGATCAAATTAAGTATCAAGAGAAATGTGGAAAAAGGCTCCCTGGTGCAGATCAAGGGCACGGGCGCCTCGGGCTCCTTCAGAGTCGCTAAGAAGGAAGCCCAGGAAAAAGTGGGAAAGAAGGTGAAGAAACAAGGAACCAAGAAATCTCCCGGAAAGAAACCAGCGGCCAAGAAACCAGCGGGCAGGAAATTAACGGCCAAGAAACCAGCGGTCAAGAAAACAGCTGTCAAGAAATCGACCACAAAGAAGGCGGCGAAATCACCAATTAAGAAGAAAGCGGCTGTGAAGAAGCCCAAGACCCCCAAGCCAGTAAAGGCGAAGGCGAAGAAGGTACAAAAACCGAGCGCCAAGCCCAAACCGAAGAAAGCAGCAGGCAAAAAGAAGTAAAAAATCAAGTGCAACTTGTGACCATCTGAACCCAACGGCTCTTCTCAGAGCCACCCACGTCTCTCAGAAAAGAGCTGATCCCGGAATCAGATGATTCCTGTCCCGGGGCCGGGCTCAGATTTCAGATTGAACTCATTTACAATAAACACAGGGTCCTGGTGACTCGCTGACATTCCCTACCCCCGCCCCACTCCCACTGTCTGATATAAAATAGAGAGAATGGGATACCCGGGCCGGGCCTCACTGTAACTGGGTGCGTGTTCACCTCCAGTCCCAGTTCATTCTTTTTCTCACAGATTCAGGGCCAGGGTCCGTGACAGGGGAAAACTGGCGGAGATCCGCCGCGATCACAATTCAAACCCCAACACATGAGATTCTCCAAATCAGCTGGAATAATGTGTTTGTAAACTGCTGAATCCGTCTGGGAGGGAATGTGTGGGAGATAGAATCGGGTCTGGGACTGAAATGGAAGCCGGCGGGTTGACTAGTGACAGAAGGGACTGTATTTAGGCAGAAATATTACTGACTGATAATTGTAACGGGGCTTATTTAAAAGCTCCGGGTTTCTGTAAATCCTTGAATATGAAGCCCGAGTCTGTAAGGGTTTGTGCGGAGCGCTGTGATTCGGTTCAATTATCGATGAACGGTTTAAAATTGGCGGGTGGAGAAAGCTGGAGTTGGAGCTGGAAGATCAGATACCGCTCTCCGCCCTGTCCATCACTCTGACTCTCTCGCCCCTCCCTGTTTAATCTCACTCTGTCTCCTCCCCTCCCTGTTTAATCTCACTCTGTCTCCTCCCCTCCCTGTTTAATTTCTCACTCTGTCTCCTCCCCTCCCTGTTTAATTTCGCACTCTGTCTCCTCCCCTCTCTGTTTAATTTCTCACTCTGTCTCCTCCCCTCTCTGTTTAATTTCTCACTCTGTCTCCTCCCCTCCCTGTTTAATTTCTCACTCTGTCTCCTCCCCTCCCTGTTTAATTTCTCACTCTGTCTCCTCCCCTCCCTGTTTAATTTCTCACTCTGTCTCCTCCCCTCCCACTTTCACTCTGTGCATGTTTCAGTCAGGTCGGGGCAGTCTGCATAAAAAAGGGAACCAGCACGAGTTCGCTGTTCATTTCAGTGAAGAATTATCATGTCTGGAAGAGGTAAAGGAGGCAAAGGACTGGGCAAAGGTGGCGCCAAGCGGCACCGAAAAGTTCTTCGTGATAACATCCAGGGTATCACCAAACCAGCCATCCGCCGCCTGGCTCGCCGTGGCGGTGTCAAGCGGATCTCGGGTCTGATCTACGAGGAAACCCGTGGGGTACTGAAGGTTTTCTTGGAGAATGTGATCAGGGACGCGGTCACTTACACTGAACACGCCAAGCGCAAGACGGTCACGGCCATGGATGTGGTGTACGCTCTGAAACGGCAGGGCCGCACCCTCTATGGATTCGGCGGCTGAACGACTCGACCCTTTCCAACCAAACACAAAACAAAGGCTCTTCTAAGAGCCACCCACCGCCTCACAGAGAGAGCAGTGACCTGGGAAGGGGGAGTGGGACGATCTCGGGGTGGGGAAGTAGTTTCCGATATTCTATTAATATGGGGAGATTTCTCCAGCACTCGTTACAGGGAGATCAGAAAAATGGCCGGGGTTCTCGGCCATCCCGAGAGAAGGAGCGGAATTCCCGGTTTCACGGTATAAATGAACAGGCGGGGATGCAGAGTCTTTCCACAGACATTACATTCTTCCCTCAGAGTAAAATCCCTCCTCACTCCCTCTCCCGCTCTGTCCTCTCTGCTCGGTGTTTATTTCTTGCCCTCATTCAAATATCAGTTCGATGTGAAGTTTCTGTTTGAGGAGCCGTTCACCGGGCCGGAACTGGCGGGATTTTTGAAATCGAAGCTGGACTTTGTCCCGCTTCCGACGGAAAGCAATGACCGGGACTTTATTCCCGCCCGTTTACAGACAGGTCAGAGAATGAACCGGAATGTGAATCAGCCTGAGATTTGTGCTGACGAGTAGGAAATAATGGAGATTATAAAGAGAGAGATTCTTAAATTGCTGGAGCGAAATGAGATTTTCTTCAAACTGTATTTGATGCTCTGAAATTGGCGGGCTTTTTGAAATTGATGATTAATTTCAGCTCAGCCAATTGGGGCCCAAGACCTCCCGCCGTTTCGTTCTGACTGTCAGAGCTCGGTTCAAACCTGCCAATCACAGGCCAGGGGCGGTCCCTCCCTGACTGGAGGTCGGAATACAGCCAATCACAGTCCCGGGGCGGTTCCTCACAGACACTTTAAAATGCAGCCCCAGAGCCGGCTCGCTATTAACAGTTTCTGTGTCTCAGGTTGTGTTGAGATCTGTTCAGAAAATGGCCAGGACCAAACAGACAGCGCGTAAATCGACCGGCGGGAAAGCTCCTCGCAAACAGTTGGCGACCAAAGCGGCCCGGAAGAGCGCTCCAGCCACAGGCGGAGTGAAGAAGCCTCATCGCTACAGACCCGGCACTGTGGCTCTGAGGGAGATCCGCCGCTACCAGAAATCCACCGAGCTGCTCATCCGCAAACTGCCCTTCCAGCGCCTGGTGCGAGAGATCGCTCAGGACTTCAAGACAGACCTGCGCTTCCAGAGCTCGGCCGTCATGGCCCTGCAGGAGGCCAGCGAGGCTTACATGGTGGGGCTGTTTGAGGACACCAACCTGTGCGCTATCCACGCCAAGCGAGTCACCATCATGCCCAAAGACATCCAGCTGGCCCGCCGCATCCGCGGGGAGCGCGCTTAAACCCGACCCGCCTTCAGCACCAAGTGCAACAAAGGCTCTTTTCAGAGCCACCAAATCAGCAAAGGAAAGAGCTGTGATCTCTGGGGTTGAAATCGCAGGGCCGTGTAGTTCACAGAAATTTGATTCAATGGGAAATCCATAAAGGGGAGGGAGCGGATGTCAGACGCAAGGCCTGACAATCTGTTGGCCCATCATAACAGCAGAGAGATGGGAACAGAGCCGATCTACGTTTTATGGCAGAAACAGCTGCTGTTCATTTTGGACGAAGATTCAGCACCAGAGAGGAGTGCCAATTCCAGACTGACCAACATGAGGAATTTGAAACGGAGACAGTTTCATTTTCACACACACGCAGGACTGGAGGGAGGTGAATTCCACCAGACTGACTCTCATCACCCCCAGTGCCTCATTCGGACAGAGAAAGTTCTGGCAAACAGCTGCAGAAAGTTCTGATTCCGACCCCACTGTTTCACATGAGGTACATACACCCCCAGTGTCAAACTTACTGGGACATATATGCAGAGAGGGACTCGTGGAAAGCACGAGAGATTCAAGTTCTCATTTCCAATGTCGTGTCAGCTTGGCTCGGTTGGAAACACTCGAATGTCGGAGTCAGGGGTTTCAAAGTTCAAGCCTCACTCCAACACTTTACTGGACATTTGAGTCCAGCACTGAAGGACAGGTGCAATCGGACGGGACCTGAAACCCATGCTGGATGTAAGGAATCAGACTCGGATCATATAACGTTTCAGTCTATTCTCCCCCTGCAGATATAGTGGCAGAGGCTGTTTCAATGCAACTCGCACCAATAGATCGAAAGGCAGTGTGTCTTGCTCTCTATCAGCGCAAGAATCAGAAGCAGTGTAAAACATTAGTGTTACATTCACTAACACTCGTAACTGATACAGGGTCAGAATCAATCCCTCAATCACATCCAACAACACGGGCAAATTTAACTCACATTCTTGATTCAGCAATCGCTGACACAATATTCAACACATCAGTCAGCTTCTGTTGCACAAATCTGGGTAAAATAACACAGACCGAGCAAGTGTTGTCGGAGGATGAGACTGTAAATAATATTGGGTGGAACACAACAGAATGCCTCTTGATGCCGATGATCAAACGTCCCTGGTATTTCTGTATCCCACCCGCCCAGTTTAATGACAATTTTGATATTTTGTCTCATTCACCACACAAACTGCAAATATCAATCTATTGGAGGTTGGCGACATCTGCTGTCCGGAAGCGAGTACTTCAACAGACCGATCTGGATCATTTGTAATCAACAAGTTATTGTTAGTTCTTGAATCGGAATAATAATTCATAGAGTTCATAGAGTTATACAGCACGGATACAGGCCCTTCGGCCCATCGTGTCCGCGCCGGCCATCAAGCCCTGTCTACTCTAATCCCATATTCCAGCATTTGGTCCGTAGCCTTGTATGCTATGGCATTTCAAGTGCTCATCCAAATGCTTCTTGAATGTTGTGAGGGTTCCTGCCTCCACAACCCTTTCAGGCAGTGAGTTCCAGACTCCAACCACCCTCTGGGTGAAAAAGTTCTTTCTCAAATCCCCTCTAAACCTCCCGCCTTTTACCTTGAATCTATGTCCCCTTGTTATAGAACCCTCAACGAAGGGAAAAAGCTCCTTCGTATCCATCCTATCTGTGCCCCTCATAATTTTGTACACCTCAATCATGTCCCCCCTCAGCCTCCTCTGCTCCAAGGAAAACAAACCCAATCTTCCCAGTCTCTCTTCATAGCTGAAGCGCTCCAGCCCTGGTAACATCCTGGTGAATCTCCTCTGCACCCTCTCCAAAGCGATCACATCCTTCCTGTAGTGTGGCGACCAGAACTTATTAAATTGAGTCCTTATTAAATTGATTCCTGACTCTCTTCAGTCAGTAACAAGCCCTTTCAGAGATACAGTGGGTGGCTCTGAAAAGAGCCTTTGGGATATCAGATTAAATCTTGGCCGCTTTACTTGCTCTTGGTGCTCACATTGCTGGTTTTCTTCGGCAGCAGCACGGCCTGGATATTAGGCAGCACCCCGCCCTGAGCGATGGTCACCCGTCCCAGGAGCTTGTCGAGCTCCTCGTCGTTGCGGATGGCCAGTTGCAGGTGTCTGAGGATGATGCGGGTCTTCTTGTTGTCCCGGGCCGCGTTGCCGGCCAGCTCGAGAATTTCAGCCGTCAGATACTCGAGCACAGCGGCCAGATCGACCGGGGCTCCGGCACCCACACGTTCAGCGTAGTTCCCCTTTCGCAGGTGCCTGTGAACACGGCCCACAGGGAACTGCAGTCCGGCCCGGGATGAGCGAGACTTGGCTTTGGACCGAGCTTTACCGCCGGTTTTTCCTCTTACAGACATTTCCACAATCTCACAAACACTTTCACAAAGAATTAAGAATGACTTCTGTATTTTCCCTTCTGAGAGACTGAAAGATCATCTGATTGGTTGTTCCTTATTACACCTCATTTGCCTATTTCATTAACCAATCAGATAGCTGGAAATTCGAAGAGGGCGGGATTTACCGGCCTCAACGGTCAGACCAGGAATTTTATGAATTTCAAAAAGCCCGCCAATTTCAGTGCAGTGAAGGATCGGATTTCGATCAATGTCGCCCTGAGCACAAGATTTTAAACCCGTTCTTTTTATCTTGTCTTATTCAGCGCTCCCCGTCACTAATCGCTCGCTCTGTTTTAAAATCTGCTTTAAATTATGGCTCATTCGACCATCGCTTTCAAACGCCACCGGACCGGACTAAAGCCCCATTCACAGCATTCCGTGAAAGGACACGTTTGAATTTAGTGTTTAGAAAAGTGAAACGTTATAGATTGGTCCCTTCTCAGAGCCGGGAGTGCTTCTGTGAAAAGAGGGACCCGGACAGAGCTCTCATTCTGCCCCGATTCCGCTGTTACTACAAGGGGTGGGGTTACTGTTAATCTGGGGATTTTCACATCAGTCCATAAACATTTCAGAAACTGCATTCATAGAACGGAATTGCTGAGGGGGTCATAAAGGGGATGAGAGGCCAGAATAGTAATGCTTTAAGAACAAAACAAATAGGAAGGAGCGGATGATAAACTCGTGTTCATTTTTGGGGCCAGGGATTTGAACGGGGTAGTTCGAGTCACTTTTCGATTGGAATAATAATATTGCTGCAATAAAATGATCCTTCGTAAATATACAGGAAATGCAGCTCTTTCAGAGAGGTTGTGGGTGGCTCTTAAAAGAGCCGTTGTTTTTTTTTCACTTCATTGTGGAGTTTTACTTGGAGCTGGTGTATTTGGTCACCGCCTTTGTCCCTTCTGACACGGCGTGCTTGGCCAGTTCCCCAGGCAGCAGCAGGCGCACGGCGGTCTGGATCTCCCGGGAGCTGATAGTCGCCCGCTTGTTGTAATGGGCCAGGCGGGAAGCCTCACCTGCGATGCGCTCGAAAATATCGGTCACAAAGGAGTTCATGATGCTCATGGCCTTGGAGGAGATGCCGGTGTCGGGGTGAACCTGCTTCATCACTTTGTAGATGTAGATGGAGTAACTCTCTTTCCTCGACTTTCTCCGCTTCTTGCCGCCTTTGGCTGGTGCTTTACTCAAGGTTTTCTTGGCGCCCTTCTTGGGAGCTGCTTTCTTGTCCTCAGGCATTTTCAAACTCAATTTCAGACCCAGAAATGACCCAAATCCGCTCCGAGCTCGGATTAAATCGGCAGCCCCACAGCCCTATGGTAATGAAGGATGGGGGAAGCTAATAATTGTGATTGGGTCATTGGGAGTGAGGTCACAATAATTATTAACTGTAACTCTCTGATTGGTTTCTACAAATATCCAATCAGATTTAATAACTGCCACCAATCACAAACACGCTCACACTGCACATTGTCCGGTTTCAGCAATTTGTTCCGAACTGTTGCAGTTCTGCTTCCGGCCAGTAGATGTCCCCAAACCCCGGGACAGTGAAGTTTGCAGATGAGAGAGGGACAGAACAGAAACTAATTCTTCACATTATATTGCACGAGTGGGATTTAGAAAAACTGGGAATGGAGACGAGCTGCAAGTACATTCTGTTGGACCAAACATTAGTTGTAATGCTGTGTTAAATTCTTGTAATTAATTTAGGGGATGCAGCCTACACTGAGGAAGAATGCGACAAAATACAAGAAGAATTAATAAGCTTGCCGAAAGGCGGTGTAAATGGCCATTGAATTTCCATATAGAAAGGTGTGAGGTGGTGCATTTTGCTTGGGGGAATAAGGAGGCCACATACTGCTTGGAAAATAAGAGTCTAAATGGGGTAAAAGAGCAAAGGGATTTCGGGGTACAGATTGACAAATCATTAAAAGTAGCAGCACAGGATGATAATGCCATAAAAAGCGAACAAAGCACTGGGGTTTATTTCTAGCGGAATAGAATTGAAAAGCAAATAAGTTATGTTGAACTGTAATTTAAACTGTCAAACCTTCTGTCAAACTGTTTTATTATATTTTCGGTTTCTGGATGTTTTTCTGTTGCATCATTGAGTAAAAGATTCCATGATCAATCCAACCACCGACCTTTAGTTAACTGGTCTATAGTTCCCTGGACTTGTTTTATCACCTGATTTAAAATGTAAGAATCAGATTCGCTGTCATCCAGTCCTCTGGCACTATTCCTTTTTGTGATGATTTTTTCCTATATATGTAACAATGCCTCTGCTATCTCTATCCTTGCTTCATTTAATATGCACAGATGCAATCTCTCTGGACCAGGAGTTGAACCATGCTTTCTAACTTAAATGCCTTGATATCTTTATTGACCTCTTCCTCTAACGTATTCACCCTGTTAATCTCCCGGGTAAATACTGAGACAAAGTAACAATTCAATATTTCTGCCATTTCGCTGACGTTATCTGTGAGTTTATCTCGTGCATCACTTTGTGGCACTCAAGATATTCTGATTTTCCTTTTGATATTTTTGTGTCAGTGGAATAATTTACTATTTCTTTTTATATTCCTTGATAATTTGATTTCGTGGTTCCTGTTTGCTTCCCTAATTGTTTTGGTGACTTCTTCCGAACACTACAGGAAGGATGTGATCGCTTTGGAGAGGGTGCAGAGGAGATTCACCAGGATGTTACCAGGGCTGGAGCGCTTCAGCTATGAAGAGAGACTGGGAAGATTGGGTTTGTTTTCCTTGGAGCAGAGGAGGCTGAGGGGGGACAAGATTGAGGTGTACAAAATTATGAGGGGCACAGATAGGATGGATACTAAGGAGCTTTTTCCCTTCGTTGAGGGTTCTATAACAAGGGGACATAGATTCAAGTTAAAAGGCGGGAGGTTTAGAGGGGATTTGAGAAAGAACTTTTTCACCCAGAGGGTGGTTGGAGTCTGGAACTCACTGCCTGAAAGGGTTGTGGAGGCAGGAACCCTCACAACATTCAAGAAGCATTTGGATGAGCACTTGAAATGCCATAGCATACAAGGCTATGGACCAAATGCTGGAATATGGGATTAGAGTAGACAGAGCTGATGGCCGGCGCGGACACGATGGGCCGAAGGGCCTCTATCCGTGCTGTATAACTCTATGACTATGACTCTTCCTATTCGCTTTTGCCATCCTCTTATTTAATATCTATAAATGAGAAATTCCACCAGCTTGTTGTGTCTGTTCAGGGACTGATGTTTGGGAACTATTTATTGTCTATGATTAAAGTGCCAGAAACCCAAAGGGAGCAATTCAGTCCGAAACTCCACAGAAACACTCGACTTCTCCCTCCTGGTGAAATAAGGCGCTATAATGGTGAGTATAGCTGCCTTCCAAGCAGTTAATTCCAACAGGTTTGAATCCCAGCACGCTGAATTCAGAAACACCAAGACTGGAACTGAATTTGATGATGTTCAGAGGGACAGTGTTTCCAAAACACAAACGGGTCTAATTCATGTAAAAATAATTTTAAAATTCATTTATTTCCCCCATATCGTTGAATTTAACTCTGTTCCTTTGTATTATTATTTGCCCTGATCTGAATGGTGGATACGAGACACAATTGCTCGGATTCAGTGAAATTCATTGATTTTCTGAAGGTTTTCCGTCTGCTGATTCCCGTTCCTTATTTAAATTATATCGGATTAACCTTTCTGATCTCTGGAAGGGTCATAGCCCTGAACCTTCAACCCGAGCTTCCCTTCTCCACAGATGCTGCTGGACCTGCTGAGTCTTTCCAGCATTTTCGGTTTTAAGTTTTTCTATAATTTGTCCCTTTCACTTTTGACGGTCGCCGTTCAAACTTCCAGATTTGCGCTCGGTTTTTATTTGTGTTTCAGTTCGGTTTATTTGGATTGATATAAACCGTGTCCTGAGAAATCAGACAGAAATATTGCGCAATGTAGAGTAAAATATAATGGAGCAACTTTCGAATGAGCAAAACAAAAACTTTATTATGAATCAATTGTCCAATTTTTCACTGACAAAATATGAAAAAATACGAGAGTAGAAGTTACAGAGAGAAACTATTTCCTCACATTGCACATTGTCCTGAATCTGTGACAACGACAGATGATGTGAATTTGTTCCACTCTGTTACAGTTCTCACTTATGGCCAGTAGATGTCAGATTGTATCAGAGTGCGAGATTAATTCTCTGTCTGTCAGTCTCTGATACTGTACGTGAGAGTGGGATTCATTCTGTTTCTGTCAATCTCTGGTACTGTGTGTGAGTGTGGGATTCATTTGGTATCTGTCAATCTCTGGGTGCTGTCTGTGAGTGTGGGATTCATTCGGTATCTCTCAATCTCTGGTATTTTATCTCAGTATGGGATTCATTCTGTAACTCAGTCTCTGGGAAAAGTGCAAGTCTGGATTTGTTCTGTATTCTTATTTCAGGTTACAGTATGGTGCTTGAAACTGTGTCTTTAATTCACAAATGTATGCAAATCTTTTGTCCGGCATTAATGTGCAAATATGGATACGCTTTTGGATTTTGTTTTAATCAAACAACGTGTGTGAGTTTTGCTGTGTGATTGTATCTTAATCTCTGTGAAGATAATGTTCACTTCAACCTTTTACTGTGGAATTATTGGACTGGTATTTATTGTGTAGCTCAGTCTGGGCTAGTGGAATTGATATTGTATGTTTCAGTCTGACACTGAATGAGATTTTTGGATTGGTGTGTTCGGTGTCGCTCAGTCTGTACTAATGGAATTGATACTGTACGTTTCAGTCTGACACTGAATGAGATTTTTGGACTGGTGTGTGATGTGTGGTTCTCCCTGTACCAATGGAATTGACACTCTAACATTCAGTCAGACACAGCGAGGGATTTTTGGACTGCTTTGTTATGTGTAGCTTAGACTACACTAAAAGGATTCATACTGTATGTTTCAGTATGATAATGTATGAGATTTTTGGACGATATATAATGTGCAGCTCAGTCTGCACTAATGGAATTCATACTGTACCTTTCAGTCAGATACTGTGTAATATATTTAGACTGGTTTGTAAGGTGTAGTTCAGTCTACACTAATGGAGTTGATACTGTGTATTTCAATTTGACACTGAATGTGACTTTTGGACTGGTATCTAATGTATACCTCAGTCTGCACTAATGGGATTGATACTGTATCTTCCAGTCGAATACTGTGTGAGATTTTTATACTGATATGCAACGTGTAGGTCATTCTGTATTAATCACATCGACACTATATATTTCACAATAATACTGTACCAGATTTTTGGACAGGTATCTGTTGTGAACCTCTGTCTGCAATAAAGGAATTGACACTGTGCCTTTCATTTGACACAATGTGATTTTTGGACAGGTAACTAATGTGTACCTCAGTCTGCACTAATGGGATTGATACTGTATCTTCCAGTACGATACATTATGCGAATTTTGGACTGGTATATAATGTGGAGCTCAATCTGCACTTATGGAATTGATACTGTATCTTTCAACCTGACACTGAGATTTTTGGACTGGTATGTGATGTGTTGCTCAGTCTGCACTCATGGGTTTGATACTCTCTCTTTCAATCTTATACTGTATGAGAATTTTGGACTGGTATCTAATGTGTACCTCAGTCTGCAGTGAATAAATTGAAACTGTACATTTCATTCTGACACTATGAAGTTTTTGGACATATATGTGAGTCAAAAATGGGTAACATCTGAACTGGTATCTAATTTGTATCTCAGTGTACAATAGTGGCATGAATACTGCATCTTTAAACTCATAATGTGTGTGAGTTGTGGGCTGGTATTTAATTTGAATCTTGGAGCACACTATTGTGATTCATTCTGTACCTATCAATCAGTGCCATGTGTCAGTTCTATCTGGTATTTAATTTGTAGCTAAGGCTGAACTAAAGAGAGATTGACACAGTGCCTTTCAATCTGATACTGGGTGTGATTTTGGACTGGGAATTATTTATCTGCTGGTCAGCAGTACTGAGTCGTTGTGAAATGGAAATTACGTCTGTCTCTCCTGCTCTGTTTGAGTGTTGGATTGGGGTCAGTGTGCGACTGACTATTTCCACTGTGGGACTGATGACCTGTCTGTGTCTCTGTGCTCTGTGAGTGATAATGTACTTACTGTGTGTGAGAAGGAGCTGGCTGCACTGACTGCTCCTTGTGGCTCGGGTGGAATAAACATCACACTGATTCTGGGTCCTTCAAGGATTTGACTGCAGGAAGAAAAAGTATCTCTTGTAACTCAAGAACAGGTGAAGTGGAAAATACAAAAGTGATCAATTGAATCTCTCCGTTAATAATCATTGTAATATCCACAAATGAAAACCAGCGATACAAACAGTGTCAGTGTCTGACTCCACTGCAGTACTGCAGCTCTCAGCTTCTGCACACCAGGTGTGTTGGGCTGTTTGACAATAATTTGGTGACATCCAGACACAACACAACCCCTGCACTGATCCATGAATGGCACGACCCGATGGGGCAGGGACCTTTGTGCAGGTCAGGTTTCTAATACCCTCTACCATGGAACTAACCGTTCAACCGAAACATAACAGCCGCTGTTTAAAATGTGTTCACACTTGTCACCTGGTGCCTGCAATAGATGCTCTTTGGAAAACTCCCGATATCCTGACTGTCCGGCTCTGTTTCCACTGTTCACTGTCCAATCACAATAAACAGGGTGAGACTGGAACTAAACCAGGAACAATTCACCACTGGTTTTGGAGAGAAAGCAGCAATGATTTCAAACAACCTGCTCTTCCCATTCTGTCTCCCTCACCCTGGACACACCCTGTGCACACACAGCCGGAGAATGCCCTCTCCCTTCCCCCGCTCACTCCATGTTCCGGGACCAGTTCCTGATCCACTCCGCCTCTTACAAACAGCCCCCGGACTCAATGCCGATCTCTGAGCCCATCTGCGGACACGGTCCCGAAGCGATGAGCTGCTGTAACGAGGCTGCTCTTTGCTCCCTTCCCCCGGGGGCCGTGATCTCTCCATTCCCGGCTGTTTTAAACCATCTTCTTCCGCTCACTGAGGAAATGGCGCCCACAGGCCGAACTGGGGGAGGGGAGCGCGCATGCGCTCTTCTGCTCACCAGCAAGCAGCGTTGGGGGCGGGGCTGAATCACGCATGCGCAGATATCTGGTGTAATTCGCAATACCAAAATCGGTGGAAACTTTCCCCAATTGGAATTTTTCAGAGTCTGAGCAAAGGAAGTGGGGGAAAGGTCAGAGGGAATGGGGTCCACAGGCAGTGCAGGAACAGGCACCAGAATGGAAAACAGATGGGATTCCACCAGTGCCGAACGCTGGAATCCAGACTGACTTTACAATCTCTCACTATTCAACTGGATGTTTCCATCCCTGCTGTTTCTCTCGGTATCTTTTTATGGTAAAGGGGCAATCAGAGATAACGTGGACGGCTGTGAAATGAGCCAATGGGTTCTGTTTATTCTTGGTCCCTTTACTGATAAAGTAACGCGTGAACCCGAAACTGAAGGCAGGATTTCTCAAACCAATCCTGGAGGAACATGGGAGGAAAGCGGGAGTCGGTGTATTTGCTGGGACCGTGTAGGATTAATATCAGACAGCAACAGTCCCAGATTAATATAATCAGAGTGAAACTCTCGGCCACTG
This sequence comes from Heptranchias perlo, assembly GCF_035084215.1. Classification (NCBI taxonomy): domain Eukaryota; kingdom Metazoa; phylum Chordata; class Chondrichthyes; order Hexanchiformes; family Hexanchidae; genus Heptranchias; species Heptranchias perlo. The sequence goes on from NC_090370.1 coordinate 21,475,322, forward strand.
AGATTAATAACGAACGGACCTGATCTGCAAAACCGAATATAGTACAACAGGCAAGAGAGGGTTACATTCGGCCCACATTGTTTTGTCACTCTCTGTACTGTCCCTGAGTGTGGGATTAATAGTGTGTCCGTCTCTGGTATATCCGTGAGAGATAAGAATGCATCTTCTGTCTCTCCAACGGGATTTTCTGGATAAAACGCAACTTTACAGGTCAGTCTGGAACTGATACTGTGGCACTGTGCCTCTCCGCTCGCTCTGTCACCGTATCTGTCTCCCTTTCTCTCTCACTCTCTGGTGCTGTATATGAAGGTTGGATACAGTTATTGAGGGTGATATGAACACACTGATAGGAAGTGTAAGACTGACAGTCTCTCTCTCAAGTGCTGGACATGAAGGTGGGATACTGTCTGATATAAAACAGAGAGAATGGGGTGTCCGAGCCTCACTGTAACTGGGGATGTGTTCGGCTCCACTCCCAGTTCATGGTCATTTTCTTTTCACAGATTCAGGGCGAGAGTCTCTGTGAGACGGTAACACTGGCGGAGAAACTCCGCGTCATAACTCAAACCCCAACATATGAGATTCTCCAAATGAGCTAGAATAAGGTGTTTGTAAAACGCTGAACCCGTCTGGGAGGGGATATGTGGGGAGATAGAATCGGGTGTGGGACTGAAATGGAAGGAGACGGTTTGACTTGTTATCGAAGGGACTGTATTTCGGCAGGAATATTACTGCCTGTTAATTGTAACGGGGTTTATTTAAAAGCTCCGGGTTCCTGGGAATCCTTGAACATGAAGCCCGAGTCTGTAAGGGTTTGTGCGGACCGCTGTGTTTCGGTTCTATTATCAATAAACGGTTTGAAATTGGCGGGTGGAGAAAGCTGGAGGTGGAGCTGGAAGATCAGAGGCCGCTCTCTGCTCTGTCCATCACTCTGACTCCTCCCCTCCCGCCCTCTCTATTTGATCCCCACATGGAACCAACGCGGGTTGGTGGACTCGAAACACGGTTTACTCGTCAAGAAGGCGAAAGGCGAATAATATTTCTGATCTCCTGGGCACCAGGCCGTTCACTGTTATTTGTTTCTGTACAGAGTTACATTTCAGTGATTCCCCAGTGATTTTGATGAGTTATTTGAATAATCCAACAAAATAGAACAGAAACGGAGCGAAGCGCTGAATCCCGCAGATAAAGAAAGATTTGTCGAGCAGTTCTGGTGATGCTTTACGAGCCCAGCATGGCAAGTAGTTTAAATAAATACAACAAATCTGGTGATGTGTGGACTGGGGTCCATAAGTTACGGTTTAAAGTATCGGAATGTGGTCGGTGCCCCGACTCCAGTCCCATTAATACCTCATCTCGTCCACAACGAGAAAAAAGCAGCTCAAAGCAACACTGGTAGCATGATATCAGCGTCTCCCTTCAGACAGTAACCAGACCTTTCACAGATACAGTGGGTGGCTCTGAAAAGAGCCTTTACATCGAATTACATCGAAATTACGGCACAGAAACAGGCCTGGATATTAGGCAGCACCCCATCCTGAGCGATGGTCACATTTCACAGCAGCTTGTTGAGCTCCTCGTCGTTGCGGACGGCCAGTTGCAGGTGTCTGGGGATGATGCGCGTCATCTTGTTGTCGCGGGCCGCATTCCCAACCAGCCCGAGGATTTCAGCCGTCAGGTGCTCGAGCACAGCAGCCAGATGGACCGGAGCTCCGGCACCTTCACATTCAGCATTGTTCCCCTTTCACAGGACCTGTGAACACGGCCCACATGGAACTGCAGTCCTGCCCAGGATGAGCGAGACTTGGCCTTGGCCCGAGTTTTTCCACCGGATTTTCCTCTTTCAGACATTTCCACAATCTCACAAACACTTTCACAAAGAATGAAGAAATCCTCCCGAACTCGCCCTTCTTATACCTTCTGGAGGATTACAATGGGGCCACTTTTGATCAGTCTCTCTCAGAGTGTTTACACTGCCCCCTCATCCTCACTGATATTCTATCTTTCAACTGATGTAATATTGTCCTTTAGCAATATTGCTACTCCTCCTCCTTTCCCTACTTCTCTGTCCTTTCTAACGATCTTATAGACTTGAATATTAAGCTGCCATTTGTGCCCAGTTGGTAGTCAGGTCACCAGAATGATTTAATGAAATTACTTAATATTAAACAATGGCTGATGTGAGTTGCGGCAAAGTGTATTTCCACTGGTCAAGTATTGCAGGGATCGACTGTCTCTTCAGTCCGATATCAGGTGAAGAATTACTGGCTGTTGTGTAATTTCCATTGATTGGGGCTTGGCGTCATCTACTGGGCGGAAACGGGAACTGCAACAGAGCGAGAAAGGATCCGTCAGAAACCAGTGCAAATGAAGAAAAAAATGTAACAGCCTGCAGTGGATGTTCAGGATCTGATGGTTGGGAACCATTTTATTGATAACTTTTTTCGGCGATGGTGGTATAGTGGTGAGTACAGCTGCCTTCCAGCAGTTGATCCGGGTTCGATTCCCGGCCATCGCAATTCAACGTTCATCCGCTTTTTTCAGGAAACTCTAAGTTTGCAGTTCAGCTGGATTTTGTTCCCCAAACACAAACTGGTATAATTGGAGTGAAATGTTTTCAACAATGATTTATTTTCCCAGCAGAAGGAATGGAGGAAAAACATAATAGAAATAGTGAGTTACCAAGGGTCCAATGAGAGTGAGGAAGGCAAATAAAATATTCGTCTTCATTGCAAGGGTGTTGGAATATAAGAGTAAGGAGGACTTGCTGCAGTTTTACTGTGAGGAGATAGTGTGTAAAATTGGCCTACATTCGCTGGAGTTTAGAAGAAAGAGAGGTGATCACATTGCAATGTATACAATTCTTCGACGGCTTGACAGTGTCGATGCTGAGAGGCTGATTCCCCTGGCTGGAGAGTCAAGAACTAGAGGTCATAGTCTCAAGATAAGGGGTCGGCCATTTAGGACCGACATGAGGAAAAAAATCTTCACTCAAAGGGTTGTGAATCTTCGGAATTCTCTCACCCACAGGACTTTGGACGCTCAGTCGTTGAGTATATTGAAGTCTGAGATCGATCGAGTTTTGGATTTTAGGGGAATCAAGGTATATGGTGATCGGGCGGGAAAGTGGAGTTGAGGTTGAAGATCAGCCATGGTCTGATTGAATGGTGGAACAGGCTCAAGGGGCCGTTGGGCCGACTCCTGCTCCTATTTGTTCTGTTCTTGTGCAGAGAACCTTATAACCCAGTGTGCTGACGAAACTAAGTTTGGTGGCACAGTAAGCATTATAGATGGGAGCAGAAAGTTGCAAAGGGACATTGATAGTATAAGTGAGTGGGCAAGACAGTGGCAGATGGAGTTCAACGTGGCAAAGTGTGAGGTCATCCACTTTGAACTTTAAAAAGATAGATCAGAGTATTTTCTAAATGGCAAGAAGCAAGGAACTGTGGGGGAGGAGAGAGATTTAGGGGTCCAAGTACAGTAATCACTAAAAATATAAGGTAAAATGGAGATCAAATTTTGATCTTTATCTCAAGGGAACTGGAATAAAAAGGAGTGGAAGTTATGTCACAGTTATACAGAGCTCTGGTTAGACCTCATTTCGAGAACTGTGTTCAGTTCTGGGCACCGCACTCTCTTTAATGGCTTGCACTGTGAAAGGGTTTTTCTCTTTGGGATTCTATGCAATGGGAGGGAATAGGAAAGGGTTTGGTCTGTTTGGATTTTTTTCCAGTGGCAGTGAATGAGAAGGGGTTTGGTCCATTGGGATTTCTTCTGCGTGCTCTTGCATTGATACGGAGACCTGCATGTTGCCAAATTGTTTTGTGTTTAACTTTGTGCCCCCTCGTTTGAACCCAAAAAAGAAAAGCATAAATGTAATGGAACATGGAAAGGAAATTCGTCAGACATCAGGTTATCAGCGGAGCTCATAGGGCAGGTTACTGCTTGCCAGAGAATGCTGAGCCGGTTTGGCAAGATTAGCTCACTCCCATTAAATGGGTACGGTCACAAAACAAACCCAGGAAAATCAAATGAACCATAACTGGACATTAAGTAAGAAAAGGGCAAATATTTATTTCATAACGAGATGAAATGTCACGGGCAGTTTTGTGGTCAGAACTTGTGATTGCGTGACGTTGATTGGTTGAATGTTGGACTGAAGTTTACATTCACGTTTTTATTCGGTAATTTCCGTTGGGCAGATGACAGGCAGTCATTTCATTCTGTGGAGCGATGACCTTGTTCCAGTGGAATAGTCATTCTGTTAGGTTTAGTGTTTCCGAGCATCAACCAGGACGCGCCCTTCCTCGCCGCCAAAGCCACGGTGAGTGGTGCTGGTCTGGGCCCAGTATCACGGGGAAAGGAGTCAGGGGCGGCTTAATTACCAATCCTTAATTCCGCAAAATTGATCATTTTATAAGAAAACAAAGAAGTTCAAAAACACAGTTCTAAAACCCATCCACATCCGACAATAAAACCAACATGTGTGAGTACGTCGTCTGCAACAGGAAGTTCGAGAAATGAGGGACATAATTCTGTCATGTCGACCAGGCCTGAACCGTCCACTAAGAAGAAAACCAAATCGTGGACGAGGCAGTATAGTGAGGCTTTTTTGAAATGTGGTTTCATCAATTGTGCAAACGCAAACCATGATCCAAAGCCCCAGTGTGTTATTTGTAGCGAGGTGCTCGTAAACGAGAGATTAAAACCGTCAAAATTAAAAAGAAATTTTGAAACAAAACATGGGGAACTCTTTGATCACCCGCTTGAATATTTTCAAAGGAAGCAACGGGGATTAAAGTTATCAGCACCAGTTCTTAATCGGTCAACTGCTCTGAATGATGAGGCACAACTGGTGTCATATTTGGTCGCATACAGTGTGGCAAAAGAGAAAATGGCCCTTACAGTTGCCGAAAAACTTATTCAGAGATGCTGGAAGAATTTCAGCATCTCTGGATATGGGGCGGAAATCTTCGACGAGAAGCCTGCTGAAAAATTGAGAAGCATTCCTCTCAGTGATAGCACAATGTCTCGGCGAATATGTTCCATTGCTGAGGATTCAGAAGCCAAGCTTATTACTCGGTTACAGTCAGCCGGGGATTTTGCGATCCAACTTGACGAGAGTGCTGATATTTCAAATTGTGCAACACTGTTAGTTTCTGTGAGATATGTCGGGCAAGATGACTTTATGGAAGTTTGGCTGTGTTGTCTAACTTTACCAATAAATGCAACAGGAGCACAAATATTCGAAGCACTACATGACTGTGTAGATGGAAAATACAAATTGGACTGGGCTAATTGCAAAGGAATTCCAAGTGATGGAGCAGCAAATATGACAGGTAGAAATAGTGGAGTCATGAGAAGAATATCTGAGGCAGCTGATCATGATGTTTGGAATCACTGTTTCATTCACCACGAAGCCTTGACGTCCAAGTGTATTCTCCCTGATCTTATGGCAATTATGAAGGAAATCATGAAAATTGTTAATTTCATTAAAGGAAGCTCACTGAAGTAAAAGCTTTTTTGAAGCGTGATGCTGAGAAATGGGAGCTGAGTTCATTCATTTCCTGTTTCACACTGAAGTACGATGGCTGTCACGGGGCAGGGTGCTTACAAGGGTGTCCGACCTTAGGAAAGAGATTCACATTTTTCTGGCAGAGAAACAGTCTAACATGACAAATTTGTTTTACGATGACAGTTGGTTAATGAAGTTGTCATCCCTCGCTGACATGTTCTCAATTTTAAACGTTCTGAATTTGAAATTACAAGGAAGAGGCAATGACTTGTTTCGACATTGTGAACAAATACAAACTTTCAAAAATCATTTGAACAGTGGCAAACCGGAGTGAAAAGTAATCGCCCGAGCTATTCCCTGTTCCCAACATTGTTACAACACACTGAGGAGAACAGCATCAATGAAGAAAAAGGGAATGAAATGAAATGTGTCATACAGTTCCATCTCGCTGCTCTGTCTGATCATTTTAGTCGCTACTTCCCTGCAGAGAGGTTTGAAAATTTGAAGGCAAAGTGTTGGGTGAAAGGTCATTTTGTTTTCGAAAACCCTGAATCAATAATGAAGCGAAACTTGATGCCTGAGCAAGAAAACGAGCTGGTGCGACTCACCTGTGATAGCACACTGAAAACACGCCACAAGTCATTCAGTTTGTCATCTTTTTGGATCAGTATTTTCAAAGAACATCCTCTGTTAAGTCAGATTAGTGTTCTGTTTTTGCTGCCCTTAACAACAACCTACATGTGCGAACTTGGATTTTCGACTTTGACAAGGCTAAAAACAAGAGAAAGAAACCGACTCAACAGCGCACCTGATATGCGTGTGGAGCTTTCATCGTGTGATCCAGATTGGAACGAGATCATGAACAAGCGACAGTCCAACCCTTCACATTAAGAAAGTGAAACTCAACCTGATCTTTTTTTACTTTATTAATACTGTATTTAAAATATTTTTCAAGTAACGTCGATGTCTAATTTTAGTTATTACTTGAAGTGAAGTGAAGTGAAGAGCGAGCATGGATTGTCCTCCATTGGGATTTGATGAAAACTCCAGTCAGAAGATATTATTGTTTTGGGTCCCTGGGGGAAGTGTTTTTCTTTCACTGGGTCACGAGAAAAATAGTTTGAAAAACACTGTTCCACATTGTACGGTCAGTGTCTGTTCAGCAAACCGGCTCTGAACTCCTCAGTCTGCATTTCGAGAAACGGTTCTGTGCGCGACGCGGGCAATAAAACACTGAACGACGCCCGGCGACTAATGGCGGCCGCCGGCCCCACAATCCGCCGCGCCCCAGAAACCCCTCTATCTCTCCAAGGCGCTGCATTTCCGCTCAGACGGCGCAAGCTCCCCAGGCCCGCCCCGCATACTGGGAGCGCCTCTGCCCTGTCTCTTGTCTCGAGTCGGACTCGGTGGAAACGGGAGATGAAATCGGGAAGCGGCGGGTTGGACTTGTGAGGCGCTGGGTGATCGGTTTAATGGTGCCCGGGCCCCCCGGCACGCCCGTCCGCCGGGTCCCCCTGCTCTGATTCGGGGCCTGAGCCGCACTCGGTGTTGCTGAGACTCCGCTCAGTGTGAATGCAGGTTATTGTTGATCTGCCACCGTTGGCTTCAGCTTTGCCGGAGAGAATCAGCCAGAGACGGCGGCTACCGATGGTCGAAATACCGGCAGTTCACTGCATAGGCTCACAAGTGCAGAATTACCACTTGGCCTAATACTGAAGGGCAGACAGTGACTGGGGCCGAACCCCACCATCACGCTGCACCTTCAGGAGAGAAAGGCAGAAAATTAGAGCCTGCGATGAATCTGGATTTCAAACAGTGAGGACGTGTCAAGGAGGTAGAGTGTGTGTGGGGGATTTACAGCTTAATAGGAGCAAGGAGGGAGAGTGTGGGACGGGGGATTTACAGCTTAATAGGAGCAAGGAGGGAGAGTGTGGGACGGGGGATTTACAGATTAATAGGAGCAAGGAGGGAGAGTGTGGGACGGGGCATTTACAGATTAATAGGAGCAAGGAGGGAGAGTGTGGGACGGGGGATTTACAGCTTAATAGGAGCAAGGAGGGAGAGTGTGGGACGGGGGATTTACAGATTAATAGGAGCAAGGAGGGAGAGTGTGGGACGGGGGATTTACAGATTAACAGGAGGAAGGAGGGAGAGTGTGGGACGGGGGATTTGCATCTTCTTGGGACTATGGAGAAAATAATGTTCCACACAAACTAAAACTGTCTGTTCTGAATTTCTATCCTGCACTTACAGTGACCACTTATGTAAATTATGAGAATCGATGCATAGACTCGGCTTGTCTTCACTTGAATATACAAGATTAATGGGTGATCGAATTGTGGTGTTTCAGATGATTAAAGGATTTGATAGGGTAGATACAGAGAAACTATTTTCTGTGTTGGGAGAGTCTGGAACAAGGGGGAATCACCATAAAATTAGAGCTGGGCCGTTGAGGGGTGATGTCAGAAGGAATTCTTCACACAAAGGGTCGTGGAAATCTGGAACTCTCCTCACTCCAAAATGCTGTTAAGGCTGGGGGTCAATTAAAAATTTGAAAATTGAGATTGATAGATTTTTGTTTGGCCAGGGTATTATGATTTATGATACCAAGCCAGGCAGATAGAGTTAAGATACAGATCAGCCATGGTCTAATTGAATGACGGAACAGTCTCGTGGAGCGGAGTGGCCTGCTCCTGTTCCTATGTTTCCAGATGCAGCCACCCGCAATAAGGTTGTGGATGACAAGGGCCTTGTTCACAAGTGAACGGACATCTGGAGGGAGATGCGGAGAGAGGAGGGAACTGGTTAGGGAGTGTCTGTAAATGAAGGAAATATGTTGGCGTGTCAGGTTGCGACTGCAAATGAAGGAGAAATGGTGACGGGTCAGACAGTGTCTTTAAATGAAGGAGAAATGGTGACGGGTCAGGGAGAGTCCTTAAATGAAGGAGAAATGGTGACGGGTCAGGGAGAGTCCTTAAATGAAGGAGAAATGGTGACGGGTCAGGTAATGTTTGTAACTGAATGAGAAATAGTGACTTATCAGGGAGTGTCTGTAAATGAAGGAGGTCAGGGTGAATCTTCAAATGAAGGATAAATAGTGACTGGTCAGGGAGTATCTGGAATTGAAGGAAAATGGTGACGGGTTTGGGAGAATCTGCAAATGAAGTAGAATAGTGACAGATTAGGGACCGTCTTTAAATGAACGAGAAAAGGTGACTGGTCAGAGAGAGTCCGTCGCCAAAAGTGGGAGATACCACAGATGGACAGCTTACCGGCAGCAATAGGGTGGGACGTAATGTCGAAATGAGGGGGAGAGCATATATCCCCAGCCAGTCTCAGCATCTTCAGGAGAGGAGAGGGAGGGGAACCACTGAGTGTGGAACTGAACCCGGTCAGAGCCAGCACCTTCAGGGGAGGAGAGAGAGGGAGAGGGGAACCAGTGAGTGTCGAACTGAACCCAATCAGAGTAAGCACCTTCAGGGGAGGAGAGAGAGGGGAACCAGTAAGTGCAGAACTGAACCCAGTCAGAGTCAGCACCTTCAGGGGAGGAGAGAGAGAGAGAGATGGGAACCTTCACCGTGTCGAGCTTCTTGAATGTTGTTGGAGCTGCACTCATCCAGGCAAGTGGAGAGTATTCCATCACACTCCTGACTTGTGCCTTGTCGATGGTGGAAAGGCTTTGGGGAGTCAGGAGGTGAGTCACCCGCGAATAATGAATAAAATTAAAACTAAAGAAAAAGGCGTACGCTGAGTACATCGACAATACCGGAGAGGATGAGAAAAGGGAACGTGAGAAGATTGGGAACAAAGTAAAAAAAACAATTCGGAAAGCAAAGAGGAACGACGAGGTTGAATTAAATTATCAAGCAGTATAAAAATAGTTAATGATTCGACAGACACATAAATAACAGAAGAAAAATCAGGATAGGGATAGGGCCACTGAGGGATACATAGGATAAACTCACAGGTAATGACAGGGAAATGGCGGGAATATTCAATAATTACTTTGCCGCAGTATTTGTGAGGTTATCCACTTTGGTTGTAAAAACAGAAAAGCAGATTATTATCTGAATGGTGATGGATTGGGAAAAGGGGAGGTGCAACGTGATCTGGGTGTCCTTGTACACCAGTCGCTGAAAGCGAGCATTCAGGAGCAGCAAGCCGTTCGGAAGGCGAACGGTATGTTAGCCTTCATTGCAAGAGGATTTGAGTACAGGAGCAGGGATGTCTTACTGCAGTTGTACAGGGCCTTGGTGAGACCACATCTGGAGTATTGTGTGCAGTTTTGGTCTCCTTATCTGAGGAAGGATGTCCTTGCCATGGAAGGAGTGCAACGAAGGTTTACCAGACTGATTCCTGGGATGGCAGGACTGACGTGTGAGGAGAGATTGGGTCGAGTCGGCCTATATTCACTAGAGTTTAGAAGAATGAGAGGTGATCTCATCGAAACATATAAAATTCTAACAGGACCAGACAGACTGGATGCAGGGAGGATGTTCCCGATGGCTGGGGAGTCCAGAACCAGGGGTCACAGTCTCAGGATACGGGGTATGCCATTTAGAACCGAGACGAGGAGAAATTTCTTCACTCAGAGGGTGGTGAACCTGTGGATTTCTCTCGCACAGAAGGCAGTTAGGCCAAGCCATTAGATGTATTCAAGAAGGAGATAGATATATTTCTCAATGCTAAAGGGATCAAGGGATGTGGGGAAAAAGCAGGAACAGGTTACTGAGTTAGACGATCAGCCATGATCATTTTGAATGGTGGAGCAGACCCGAAGGGCCGAATGGCCTACTATTGCTCCTATTTTCGATGTTTCTATTTACCACAGAGACCAGCAAGGTGGGCAGGACATTGGAAGGAGAGATCGAAGAAGATACAAAGACATTTAAGACAGGAAGGGAATTCAGGAGAAACTTCTTCACCCAGAGAGTAGTGAGAATGTGGAATTCACTCCCACAAGGAGTGGTTGGGGCGAACAGCAGATAAAGACATGAGGGAGAAAGGAATAGAAGAATAGGGTGAGATGAAGTTGGGAGGGAGGAGGCTCGTGTGGAGCTTAAACACCGGCATGGCCTTGATGGGCCGTCCCTGTTCTGTGCTCTCAAAGTGATTCAATGTAATTCACCTTCACTGCTCTCGGGGGAACAACCCCAGCTTCTTCAGTCTTTCCCCAGAACTGGAGTCCCTCATCCCTGGCACCATTCTAATCAATTTCCTCGTCACCCACTCCTCAGTTTGAAGTGCTGCCTGGCACACTCTCTTCCTCACATGTTGTCCCCACAAACCCCCAACCCCCAACCAAGCCCGAGGGCACTGAGCCCAAGTCCAGCCGAGGTCGAACCTCAGCTGCAGGCCCGAGCTCGAGCCTGGGCCTTTTGTAATCTCTGGGGCTCAGCGCTGGACGGTGCATTCGCCCAGCCGTCTGAGGGAGCTGTCCCTGGCTCTCTGAGTGGGGACCCAGGGGAAAATATTGACGTCTTTTTTTTAACCTGTGATTGGTGTCTGACTCGTCTCACCCAAAGAGTCGGGGATATTGGCTTAACGCTATGATTCCGTCAGCATGGCTATGTTAGGCTGTTATTTGACTAGTTTGTGGTACAACTCGGCCCAATTCTTTACACAAACCCCCAGATGTTATTGTGGAGAATTTTGTGAAATGTATTGCTGGTATTTGAACCCAAGATATTCGGTTTATAGAACAGGTGTTCGAACCACTGAGCCACGGCGCCCACATGTTTTGAATTATTTCCTACCGTTATGGTATTGATACATTTGCCAAGCCACTTTGTTGCGCCTTCTCCCTCAATACGTCTGCGCAATAACATCAATCTTTTGTTCATCAGTCTCTGCATGGGAAACCATGGGTATCAGTCATGATCTTCTCTTCCTTATCCCATGTCAGTACATCTTATATCGAGCTCTATTCATCCTGTTGTATTTCCACACTCTCTCCAGACTGTCTGGTCTTATCCAATTACATTTCTCATCTCTTCCCTGACCTCCTCCTGTGGGTGACCTCCTACAAATATTGCACAATAGTCTAATGTGTGTGTGTTTTATATTCGGAAATGTGTATTAGTGCTAGTCTACCTGGTGTATATATTCTCACACAAACGGCAATATAGCTGTAGAGCATTTAAATTTTAGAAAGTCTTAATTGATAAGACAAATATAAGGAATCTTACAACACCAGGTTATAGTCCAACAGTTTTATTTGAAAATAAAACTGTTGGACTATAACCTGGTGTTGTAAGATTCCTTACATTTGTCCACCCCAGTCCATCACCGGCATCTCCACATCATGGTTGATAAGACAAGTTGTCCCTCTCCATTTCAACAAAATATAAACAATCCAGGGATACAGACTTAAAACACCGGTGTCGGATTGGTATTAATAGCTTTCAAGCCCATTTTGATTGCACAAAACTTACGCAGGGCCGTAACAAAAGTTCAATACAATAACGACACGGATGGGATTCGGACCCATACCGACAGAGCACAATGGATTTGCCGACCATTTCTGAATCCAAACAGTAGAAATAAAGTCACTTTGACACTATGTCCTGCCCGTGCACCCAGATCGACAATATTGAAAATGTGGAGTCAATTTCTGAAAGCAAAGTAATTTAGGGATTTCTGTTCCATCCGACTGTTCGAAACGGTCGGGTGCAAAACAGTTCGGGCGCACGTTGGACAACTTTTCACCCAGCGAATAAAACGACCGCGGAAGGACTCGAACCTGCAATCTTCTGATAACAACTTAACTAAATATCGAAATCAGAAGCCAAATCCATTAGGCCACGCGGCCGATGACAAATTGTTTCACCAAATGATCCTAAACGCTGGGCAGGGATGGTTAAGATTCTGCTTGTATCTTTCTCTTCCTTTCGCTTTGTTGATGTTGTTCATTTATTGTTTTCTCTCTTGCAGCAAGTTGGCTCCACTGTTTCCGACTGATCCGGAAACTGACAACTGAACTCCCGCCGGGTCTCCGAGAAACCGACAATCAGAATAAACAATGTTCAAATCTTTGATCAAAATGTTTCGCCTCCAATGCGAATCGCTTTCACACTCAGTCTGCAAAATAGAGTCAGGGGAAATGAAACAAAAGACAAATCGGTAAATTAAAAATGTACACGGAGAACAACACCGAGCGGAGAATGTGAACAGAATTTACTATCCAAGCCCGACGGGCCGAGTGGCCTCATCCTGTCCTGTAAAATACGAACAATCCCCAATTCTGCTGGGTGAGATTATTATTTTCTGATTTTTTTTTTCTAAATATAAACGCGGACGGGGTCCCGCACCACGGGGAAAAGCGCTCAGTGTTCATGTTAATATTGAGCACGGTATTCTATCCGTGTAATAATAAAATCGCCGATTTCTTGCTATATATTCGACACAGTCCCTTGCTGTGTGTTTAATCAGGGCAGGGAATATTTTGCTGGTTTCGTGATATTCATTTTTCAGGAAATTAGTGAACTCGTCTCGAAACATGAGTTTTCCAGTTTCTGTTTCGCTAAATGGAGTTGAGGTGCAGATCAGCGATGAGCTGCTGTGACTCCGCCGCGCCGGTTTAACCGGAATTAGACGTTTCAGTGAAGTGAACCGTCTCAATCCGGTTTATTTCTTTATTTCTAACATTGTTTATTTTGCGTGGTAGATTTATCGAATTTTCATTCAGAGTTCAGTTGTCAGTTTTCTAATCAGTTGGAATCTGAAGAAGATAAAAATAAGGAAATAAAAACATTACAAAGGTCCAAACTCGAACTGATACAATCACCTTGTCTTCACCTTGAAGAGTAATTCGTTCTCCCTGCTACCCTGATCAATATTTATCCCTCCAGTAACATAACTAGCACACATTATCTGGTCATTGTCACATCGCTGTGTTTGGGATCTTGCTGTGTGCAAATTGGCTGCCTCGTTTCCTACATGTCAGCAGTGACTACACTCCAAAGAGTGGTTCGTTGTCTGTAAAGCGCTTTGGGACGTCCGAGGTGGTGAAGAGCGCAATCGAAATGCAATCTTTCTTCCTGTGGCCCCATGTGCCAGGTACCATATCCGAATCCTGTCGACTGGCGCAAACAGGAAACGTTGGGGGAAAAATTGGATAAGGGCCGTTTTGGGCTTATGTCGCGTGATGCGCTGTTACTCCGCGCCCAGGTCGGTGAATGGCTGGCGAGTCTTCTGTTTTTTCCTCTGATTTGGGGAATTGGGTAAAATTGAATTAAAAGCTTGAAGTATCAAACTCCTGGAAGCTCATTAAAATTAAAGCTTAAACTACTTAACTAGAGTAAAATAAACAAAAATAACCGTAATTTGTTTTTGCTTTGTTTAAGTTAATCGAATATATTAAGGCATGGCAGGGTAGCTCAAACCTGTCGAATGCACGACCTGTGCCATGTGGGAACTCCGGGACTCATCCCGTGTCCTGGACAAGACTGTAGTGGGAGTTGTGCATGGGCCCCCTTGTCGAAGCTGTGAAGTTGCAGAATGTATAAATGCGGAGATGAGACAAGCATGCAGCAAAGGCAGAGTGGTTTTAATGGGGAATAGATTTAAACTTTCATGTAGATTGGGATAAACAGACGAGCTCATGTCAGAAAGGTAATGAATTTTTTGCGTGTGTTCAGGAAAGCTTTCTGCAACAATGAGTCCGAGGGCGAACAAGGGGGCAGGCCATATTAGATTTAACAATGGGTAATGAGCCAGATTTAGTTCATATCCTAACGGTGTATGAACATTGATCTAAATTGGAAAATTGCACATGTCACTCCACTATTTAAGAAAGGTGACAGAAGGAAAATCGGGAATTATAGACCAATTAGCCAAACATCTGGTTTCGAGAAATTACCAGAGTCTATAATTAAGGATAGTGACTGAACACCTTGAACATTTTCAGCTGATCAGGAAGAGCCAGCATGGATTTGTTTTGAGGAGGTGAATAAAATGGTGGAGCGGGGATTGTCTATGGGTGTTGTTTGTATGGACTTCCGAAAGGCATTCGATAAAGTCCCTCAGAAGAGGCTGTTAGCTAAAGTTGAAGCTCTTGGAACTAAGGGGTATTTATTGATCTGGTTTACAAGTTGCAGAGCGGCAGAAGACATTGGGCCAGAAATCGCTGCGAGCGGCGAGGCAACGCTCACCACAGCTCCTGCGAATTAAATTCACAAAAATACTTACTGTAAGCTCTGTGGCGATGAATTGCTTGAATTTGAACTTTACAAAAATTGGGCACAATCAACCCAGCCTCTGAGCAGCGTGATTTGCTGCGCAGCTGGAAAGGTGTGTGAGAAAATGACACGACCACAAAATCGGTAAGGACGAGAGTCCCGCCCACAGAATCAGGCTGCATTGCTCAAACAAGCAAGCAGACTTCATTCCTTTAAAGTTCGCATTCTGTATGTCATTGCAAATAAAAACAATAATAATAAAAAGCCAAAGAAATCATTGAATTACATTAAAGAGACAGAAGGGAAAAGTTTTAAAAAATAATATTGTAATTTTAATTCTTTTTCAACAACCAAAAACTAATATAATAAGGAATAATATGAGAGACCCCATTTTTAAAAGTTAATCTTTACTTGTATGGCAGTCATTAAAAAATACCGAGCTGTTAAAATTCAGTTTGGACCTTTTATTTAGTAGAATGATACCTGGACTTCAAGGGTTAAATTATGACGAGAGATTACACAAACTAGGGTTGTATTCTCTGGAATTTAGAAGACGAAGGGGTGATTTCATCGAAGTTTTCAAAATATTAACGGGAACTGATAGGGGAGATGGAGAGAAACTATGTCCACTGGTTGGGGAATCTCGGACTCGGGGTCAGAGCCGAACAAATCGAGCCAGAAGTTTCAGGAGTGAAGTTAGGAAACACTTCCACACGCAAAAAGTGGTCGATGTTCGGAATTCACTTCCGCAAACAGCAGTTGATGCGAGATCAATTGTTAATTTTAAATCTGAGGTTGATATATTTTTGTTAACCCTGTGTTCAGGGATTATGGGATTAAGGTGGGTATGTGAAATTAGGTCAGAGATCCGCCATGATCCCATTGAATGGCGGAACAGGCTCGAGAGGCTGAATGGCCTCCTCCTGTTCCTGTGTTCCTGGTCAATGTCATCACCTACCACAACCACCAGCAGGGGCCGCTGCTGACCAGCAGTGACAGAGCAGAGAGACAGAGAAAGAGGCAAGAGAAAGAGACGCATCCAAAAAAAGATTGAGAAATGGGCAGGGGGAGGGAGAGAGAAAAATAAAGACAGATTCATATAGTTGGGGAATGAGAACGAGACAGACAGACAGGGGACAAAGAGAGAGACAAACAGAGAAGAGAGAGCAAGAGATAGAGATAAATAGGGGAGGCAGAAAGAGAGACAGAGAGAGAGGGGGATAGAGGCAGAGATAATTGAGGGAATGAGAGAGAGAGACGGAGAGAGTTACGGAGAGGAGGACGGAGAGAGAGACGGAGATGGGGGGGGGGTGGAGAGAAAGAGATGGAGAGGGGGTCAGAGAGACAGTGATAGAGAGGCAGATAATCAGTAGGGAGAGAGAGACAGAGAGAGAGGCAGAGACACACAGATGGTAAGGGAGAAAGAATGAAAGACACAAACAGAGGGAGAAACAGACAGGCAGACAGAGAGGGCGGTGGGAGGAAGCGAGAGAGAGAGAGAGAGACGGGAATCGGTCAGAGAAGGAGAGTGGAGACGGAGACTGAAGAAGGAGAGTATACAAGGAGAGTGGAAAAGGAGAGACAAATTAGAGGGAGTGAGACAGGGAGAGAGATACATAGAGAGGGAGAATGAGTACATGGAGAGCGACAGAGAGACAGACAGACTGTAAGCGTCAGAATAATTGAGAGAGAGAAAAAGTGGGCGTGAGGGAGAAAGAAATAGACAGACAGAGGGAGAAACAGACTGATAAAGAGAGAGAAACAGGGGAGACAGAGCAACAAGGAAGATTGAGAGGGAGAGAGGGGAATGGATCTAAGAGTGTAGAGGGAAGGAGATAGAGAGACAGAGCGAGTAGAGACATGGCGAGAAGTGTAGAGGCAGAGAGACGGGGAAAGGAAGAGAGAGAGAAAGAGAGTAGAGGGTGAATGACCGGGAATTAAAGATAATCAGAGGATGTCAATGGGAGAGGGTCAGAGGCAGACAAAGTGACAGATTTAGAGAGTATCGGGAGAGTCATAAGGGAATAAAGTTGAGAGCAGCAAGAGAGGGGAAGACCCAGGGGAAATCTACAATACAAATAGTACAAACAGTTGTTCAAGAACAAATGAAAGAGAAAAGCGTAGAGCAGCGGAAAGAAAGTGTACTTTAGGCACGACAGATAAAATAAAAACTAGAAGGCGTAAGGCGATTAACCCAGCATCAAAGCTGTGGCAGGGGGTTGGGAACCTGAGCATGGAGACAGAGGAAAGCGTGTCAGGAAGGGACAGAACGTATGGAGTAAAAGGTAAAGTGTTAAAAAAGGAAAAAGCAGGAACTAAGTGTCACAAAACATAATTGAAAGTTCTTTATCTGAATGCACGTAGCATTCGTAACAAAATGGACGAGTTAACGGCATAAATTACTACGTATGGGTATGATCTTGTGGCCATTACAGAAACATGGCTGCAGGGTGACAACGACTGGGAATTCAATATGCCAGGGTATTTAACAATCAGGAAGGACAGGCAGGAAGGAAGGGGAGGTGGGGTTGCTATTTTAGTAAAGGAAGGAATCACTGTAATACAGAGAAATGATATTGGGACAAAGGATCAGGATAATGAAACAGTGTGGGTAGAGATAAAGAATAATAAGGAGAAAAAAGCACTAGTGGGCGTAGTATATATGCCTCCTAATAGTTGCAACTCTGCTGGAAGAAGTATTAATAAGGAAATAGTCGGGGCATGTATAAAGGGAACAGCAGTAATTATGGGGGATTTTAACTATCATATTAACTGGAAAAATCAAATTGGGCAGGGCAGCCTTGAGGAAGAGTTTATTGAGTGTATTAGGGATGGATTTCTTGAGCAGTCTGTAACTGATCCTACAAGGGGGCAAGCAACTCATGTCCTAGTTAAGGATCTCCTTGGAATGAGTGACCATAACATGGTTACATTCCATAACCAATTAGAGGGTGAGAAGGTTGGTTCTCAAACAAGCGCACTGAGCTTGAATAAAGGAGATTATGATGGTATGAGAGCGGAATTGATTAACGTGGACTGGGAAAATTGGGTCACACGGTACATGAGCAGTGGTGTTCATTCAAGGAGTTATTTTACAACTTTCAAAAAATATATATTCCACTGAGGAAAAAAGGGTGTAAAAGAAATGATAGCCATCCATGGCTAAGTAAAGAAATTAAGGATAGTATCCGACTAAAAACAAGGACATATAAGGTAGCCAAACTTAGTGGGAGGATAGAAGATTGGGAAGTCTTCAAAAGACAGCAAAAAGTAACGAAAGGATTGATTAAGAAAGGGAAGATAGATTATGAAAATAAATTCGCAAAAAATATAAAAACAGATAGCAAGAGTTTCTTTTGTTATATGAAAATAAAGGGTGACTAAGGCAAACTTAGTTCCCTTGGAGAATGAGACCGGGAAATTAATGGTGGGAAACATGGAGATGGCAAAAATGCTGAACAAATATTTTGTTTCAGTCTTTATGGTAGAGGACACTAAGAATATCGCAACACTGGACAAACAGGGGGCTCTGGGGGGGGGGGGGGGAGGAGCTAAACACGATTAAAATCACTAAGGAATTGGTACTCAGTAAATTAATGGGACTCGCGGCGGATAAATCACCTGGACCTGATGGCTTACATCCTCGTGTCTTGAGGGAAGTGGCAGTAGGGATTTTGGATGCTTTGGTAATAATTTTCCAAAATTCTCTGGACTCGGCAAAGGTCCCGGCAGATTGGAAAACTGCTAATGTAACACCCTTATTTAAAAAGGGTAGTAGGCAGAAGGCTGGAAATTATAGACCAGTTAGCCTAACATCTGTGGTGGGTAAAATTTTGGAGTCTATTATTAAGGAGACAGTAGCGGAACATTTGGATAAACATAATTTAATAGGACAAAGTCAGCATGGCTTTATGAAGGGGAAGTCATGTCTCACAAATTTGCTTGAGTTCTTTGAGGATAGAACGTACAGGGTGGATAAAGGAGAACCAGTGGACGGAGTGTATTTCGACTTCCAGAAGGCATTCGACAAGGTACCACATAAAAGATTATTGCTCAAGATAAAGAATCACTGGATTGGGGGTAATATTCTGGCATGGGTGGAGGATTGGTTATCTGACAGGAAGCAGAGAGTTGGGATAAATGGTTCATTCTTGGACTGGTAACCAGTCGCCAGTGGTGTTCCTATATTAACGATTTGGAGGAGGGGACCGAGTGTAACATATCAAAGTTTGCAGATGATACAAAGATGGGAGGGAAAGTAGAGAGTGAGGAGGACATAAAAAACAACAAGCGGATATAGACAGGCTGGGTGAGTGGGCGGAGATTTGGCAGATGCAATACAATATTGGAAAATGTGAGGTTATGCACTTTGGCAGGAAAAATCAGAGAGCAAGTTATTATTTTAATGGGGAGAAACTGGAAAGTACTGCAGTACAAAGGGATCTGGGGGTCCTCGTGCAAGAAAATCAAAAAATTTGTATGCAGGTGCAGCAGGTGATCAAGAAGGCCAACGGAATGTTTGCTTTTATTGCTAGGGGGATAGAATATAAAAACAGGGAGGTATTGCTGCAGTTATATAAGGTATTGGTGAGACCGCACCTGGAATACTGCATACAGTTTTGGTGTCCATACTTGAGAAAAGACATACTTGCTCTCGAGGCAGTACAAAGAAGGTTCACTCGGTTAATCCCGGGGATGAGGGGGTGGACATATGAGGAGAGGTTGAGTAGATTGGGACTCTACTCATTGGAGTTCAGAAGAATGAGAGGCAATCTTATTGAAATATATAAGATTTTGAAGGGGCTTGATCGGGTGGATGCGGTAAGGATGTTCCCAAGGATGAATGAGACTAGAACGAGGGGGCATAATCTTAGAATAAGGGGCTGCTCTTTCAAAACTGAGATGAGGAGAAACTTCTTCTCTCAGAGGGTAGTAGGTCTGTGGAATTTGCTGCCCCAGGAAGCTGTGGAAGCTACATCATTAAATACATTTAAAACAGAAATGGACAGTTTCCTAAAAGTAACGGGAATTCGGGGTTACGGGGAGCGGGCAGGAAATTGGACATGAATTTAGATTTGAGGTTAGGATCAGATCAGCCATGATCTTATTGAATGGCGGAGCAGGCTCGAGGGTCCGATTGGCCTACTCCTGCTCCTATTTCTTATGTTCTTATGAGAGAGTGAGACGGGGATGGGTCAGAGGGCGAGAGACAGAGACAGAGAAAGAGGGACAGAGAGATGGGCATGGGTCAGAGAATGTAATGGCAGAGATTGTAGTGGCAGAGAGTGTAGTGGCACAGAGTGTAGTGGCACAGAGTGTAGTGGCACAGAGTGTAGTGGCAAGGGCCAAGAGAATGAGTAAAGGGGAAGAGTGAAAGTGAAGGTGAGATATAGAGAAAGGGAGAGAGTCAGTGAATGAGAGAGGTGGAGAGTAGAGGTGGAGGTGGGGAAAGATGGAGAATAGAGGGAGAGAGTGAGAGGGAGAGTGAAGAACGAAAGAGGGAGATACAGTGTCGAGGGAGAGAGACACGGAGAGGGTGAATGAGGAGGGGGAGGGTGACAGAGAGACAGACAGACAGACTGTGAGAGTCTGAATATTACAGACAGAGAAATAGTGGGTGTGAGAGAGAAAGAACGGATGCTCCAACCTGTTGGTAATTTCTGTAATTACCTTTTATATAATTACAGAAATTTTATATAATTTGGAGAGGCAGGGACAGATTAGGAACAGTCAGCATGGTTTTGTGAGTGGAAAATCATGTCTCACGAATTTGATTGAGTTTTTTGAAGGGGTAACCAAGAAGATAGTTGAGGGCTGTGCAGTAGATGTGGTCTACATGGACTTCAGCAAAGCATTTGACAAGGTACCGCATGGTAGGTTGTTACATAAGGTTAAATCTCACGGGATCCAAGGTGAGGTAGCCAATTGGATTGACGACAGAAGACAGAGGGTGGTTGTAGAGGGTTGTTTTTCAAACTGGAGGCCTGTGACCAGCGGTGTGCCTCAGGGATCGGTGCTGTGTCCGCTGTTATTTGTTATTTATATTCATGATTTGGATGAGAATTTCGGAGGCATAGTTCGTAAGTTTGCAGATGACACCAAGATTGGTGGCATTGTGGACAGTAAAGAAGGTTATCTAGGATTGCAACGGCATCTTGATAAATTGGGCCAGTGGGCCGATGAATGGCAGGTGGAGTTTCATCCATAAAAATGTGAGGTGATGCATTTTGGTGGATCGAATCGGGCCAGGACCTACTCCGTTAATGGTAGGGCGTTGGGGAGAGTTATAGAACAAAGAGATCGAGGAGTACAGGTTCATAGCTCCTTGAAAGTGGAGTCACAGGTGGATAGGGTGGTGACGAAGGCATTCAGCATGCTTGGTTTCATTGGTCAGAACATTGAATACTGGAGTTGTGATGTCTTGTTGAAGTTGTACAAGACATTAGTAAGGCCACACTTGGAATACTGTGTACAGTTCTGGTCAACCTATTATAGAAAGGATATTATTAAACTAGAAAGAGTGCAGAGAAGATTTACGAGGATGCTACCGGGACATGATGGTTTGACTTTTCGGGAGAGGTTGGATAGACTGAGACTTTTTTCCCTGGAGAGTAGGAGGTTTGGAGGTGATCTTACAGAAGTCTACAAAATAATGAGGGGCATAGATAAGGTCGATCGTCAAAATCTTATCCCAAAGGTAGGGGAGCCTATAACGAGGGGGCATAGATTTAAGGTGAGAGGGGAGAGATACAAAAGGGTCCAGAGGGGCAATCTTTTCACTCAAAGGGTGGTGATTGCCTGGAACGAGCTGCCAGAGGCAGTAGTAGAGGCGGGTACAATTTTGTCTTTTAAAAAGCATTTGGACAGTTACATGGGTAAGATGGGTATAGAGGGATATGGGCCAAGTGCAGGCAATTGGGACGAGCTTAGTGGTATAAACTGGGCGACATGGACATGTTGGGCCGAAGGTCCTGTTTCCATGTTGTAAACTTCTATGATTCTTCTATGATTAGTGATGGACCCTCCTACCTCTTGGTAATTTCAGTGGTTACTTTTTATATAAAGATTAATGATGAACCCTCCTCGCTGTTTGCAATTCAGTAGTTACTTTTTATATAAAAATTATTGATGGACCCTCCAATCTGTTGGTAATTTGAATGGTTACTTTTTATATAAAGATTAGAGATGGACCCATTTGCCTATTTGTAATTTCAGTAGTTACTTTTCATACAAAGATTAGTGATGGAACTTCCTTCCTGTTGGTAATTTGTGTTGTTACTTTTTATATAAAGATTAGTGTGGACTCTTCTACCGGTTCGAAATTTGTGTCGTTACTTTTTATATAAAGATTAGTGATGGACTCTCCTACCTGGTGGTAATTTGAGTTGTTACTTTTATATAAAGATTAGTGATGGACCCTCCTGCCTGTTGGTAATTTGAGTTGTTACTTTTATGTAAAGATTAGTGATGGACCCTCCTGCCTGTTGGTAATTTGAGTTGTTACTTTTATATAAAGATTAGTGATGGACTCTCCTACCTTTTTGAAGTCAGTAGTTACTTTTTACATAAATATTAGTGATTTGCCCTTTTACCTTTTGGTAATTTCAGTCATTACTTTTTCGATAAATATTAGTGATGGACCGTCCTACTTGTTGGTAATTTCAGTCGCTGCTCTTTATATTAAGATTAGTGATGGATTCCACTACCTGTTGGTAATTTCAGTAATTACTTTTTTATAAAAATTAGTGATGGACCCTCCTACCTGTTGGTAATTTCAGTGTTAACTTTTTATATTAAAAATAGTAATAGACCCTCCTTGCTGTTTGTAATTCAGTCGTTATTTTTTATTTAAATTTAGTGATGGGACCCTCCTACCTGTTCGTAATTCCGTATTTACTTTTTATTTAAAGTTTAGTGATGGACACTCCTCCCTGTTTGTAATTTCAGTAGTCACTTTTTATATAAAGATTGTTGATGGACCCTCCTCCCTGTTGGTAATTTCAGTAGTCACTTTTTATATAAAGATTGTTGATGGACCCTCCTCCCTGTTGGTAATTTCAGTAGTTACTTTTTATATAAAGATTGTTGATGGACCCTCCTCCCTGTTGGTAATTATAATATGATGTGGAGATGCAGGTGATGGACTGGGGTGGACAAATGTAAGGAGTCTTACAACACCAGGATATGGTCCAACAGCTTTATTTGAAATCACAAGCTTTCGGAGGCTTCCTCCTTCGCCAGGTGAGTTGTTGGCTGATTTGCCAGGTGCCCGGCGGAGAGCAATAATCGGCCATTGCGAATGTGTTAAGCCTTCACTGAGCTGAACTGTGTGTTCGATCAGTCTTTGATCAGTTCAATAAAAGTGCACCGGGCACAAAACGGTTCAGTGAGTAAAAAGAGCCAGTATCAAAGTTATAAATAAATGCATATCCAGTGAGAAAGGCCAGTTTCCCACCCCTGTTTACTGAATATCAAATTCTAACATGGGGAGGAGGCACCGCTGGACTAAGATCGTGTAAATCTCTGGAGTTCGTGTGACTGCTTTCTGTCCCGGAACCGCTTTAAAATGTGTCTGTGGGAAGATTGGTGGGGTCTCTGAAGGGATAAGCCCTGAAATTCGCGGTGTAAAATAGCCGGCCTTCAGTCAGTGTCTGAGCGAAAAATTAGTGAATTGTTCCATCCACGAGCAACAGAGAGCTCCCTACGCCGGGGAACATATCTGACCGCGGGAAATCGGCTTCACAAAAGAGGAAGAGGCAGAAAAAGTTAATTAAAAACAATTTGACACCACATTAACCTCACATTGATCCCGCAACGATTGTCCGTCTCTCAATGCCCGTGTAGATTTTACAAATTATTTCCTTGTTATTTCATTGCAGCCAATCGAGTAAAAGTTCCTTGCATTATTTTAGCAGTTCATCACTTGGGAATTTGATCTGATCCTTGTTATGTGAGATTCAGAGCTCCGCCTCCTGTGAAAGCTGCTGCCCGACATCAGGATGGATTTCAACGCAAACATTCCTCATTTGTTTCAGAACAGGGAGCGGCCTTTCTGGTGGAATCTAATCGAACCGGGTTGACAATTCGCTGCCACGAAAACTGTGAACAAAGTCGGTTATAAATTTTACGTTTTCTCTTCTTGTTCCAGGGAAGTTCAGTAAAACAGATACTTGGTTAGAAATAAATTGTTACATTTGCATCAGGAACATTGTTTGCTAAAAGTCCCATCGATTTCCTCATATTTGCGCTTTCAACCCTGAGGCCAAGAGCCAGTGTTTCGTCAGTGAGCTGCAGAGAGGCTGTTTCTGTAAGTGAGGACATTAACCATTTAACCACCGAATTAAACGACCGCTGAGCATCAATCACCTCAATCACTGGGGGAATGAGTACTGACTATCCACAGTTACATTTATCATAATAAATATTCAGCAGATACACCAGTTACATTGTTAAATCCGGAAAGGACCATTTCTGTGCTGTGATCGGTATAAAGTTTGGATTTCCCTCATTTTGAGCGGGTTCATAGACTGCAATAAATAGCCCCTCCCCGGGATGGAAGTGTCCGAAGAGAGGAAGTGTTTGAGGGCAGATTGTGGTGATAATTCCGAGGGACGGATTGTTGTGATCAATCCCAGGGACAGATTGTGGTGATAATTCCGAGGGACGGATTGTTGTGATCAATCCCAGGGACAGATTGTGGTGATAATTCCGAGGGACGGATTGTTGTGATCAATCCCAGGGACAGATTGTGGTGATAATTCCGAGGGACGGATTGCTGTGATCAATCCCAACTAAAATATAATACCTCACACTCATTAGATACAGAGAAGGAATTTCCTGTCAAGGACGAGTCCAGAACAAGGGGCAAAATATTAAGATTGGCCCTAGGCCGTTCAGGAGTGAAATGTGGACGGACTTTGTTGCACAAAGTTTACTGTAAATGTGGAATTCCCTCCTCCAATAGGTTGTGAGTTCTGGTTCAACTGAAATTTTGAAGACTGATAGCTGCAGCTTTTTTTACGTAAGCGTATCACGCGAAATGGATCAAGGGCAGGTAAATAGAATTCAGGTACAGAGCAGCCATGATCTAATTAAATGGGAGGACAGATTCGAGGGGCTTAATGGCCTACTCCTGTTCCGATGTTCCTCTATTTAAACATGTGCTGGACTATGAATTCCGGAATTTGGTGAATGTGAAGGTGAACCAGAGTTTCTGTCCAATGACTTCAGCACTGGAGGGTTTGTACGTTCCCCTGAAATGGATGCATCGTAGTATCATCGTAGGTACAGCACAGGAGTCCATTCGGCCCATGATACCTGTGCTGGCTCTTTGAAAGAGCTATCAACTTAGTCCCTTTCCCGTGTTCTTTCCCCATATCCCTGTAAATCTTTCCTTCAAAATTTTAATCCAATTCCCCTTTGAAAGTTACTCTTGAATCTCTCTTTTTGCCCGTCTAATTCCCTCCTTTTTTAAAGATCTCCTCTGTTCTTTCTGTATTCAGCCTGGTTCTCTACTGTATTATGAACCTTACATTCGTCATAAGCCTCAATTTTCTGTTTCATTTTAATCTCTATCTCTTTACTCATCCAGGGAGCTCCAGCTTTGGGTGCCCTTCCTTTCCCCCTCGTCGGGATGTGTCCACACTGTACTCGAACCAAGTGGGCTCTGACTGGCTGTTTTTATGTAAGGCTGAGCTCCATCGGTTCTGTACTTCGCAGAATTCCAGGGGAGTAAAGATCAGATAATCGGTGCAAGAGAATCGAAGGTAAACCTTGTTAAATATAGTTTAGTAAACACACCCATTGTTCCACCCTGTGTCCAGTCAGAATTAAAAAGTGAAACCCTGAAACCAACCTGCGATTTTATTTCGGGGACGGTTAAAAGTTCAGCACAAGAGATTCTGCATCTGCAGATTTTAAATACTAAGGTCCTGAAATTAATGCTTTTTGTATCTGCCGAGATGCTAACCTGATGTGTCCAGGATTCTGGATCGCAATTCACCCCCCAAACAAACCCACGCTATCATAAGAATCTTATTGTTCAGTCGATAACCAGTGACACAGGTCAGAACATCGCAATCTCTGGCGCCGTTTCGGAGTCTCCGCCTCTGCCGGGCGAGTCCCAGCAGTTCTCCCGCACCGACCTGGCAGGACAAGGCAACGCTTGAACAGAAGGTTTTTTTTAATCTGTGAGTTTGACAGTGCAGTCGTTCTAACTGTTCTGCTTGAACCGCAGCAATGCACAAACACAGCCTGCCGGCTCCGGGCATTTTATTGGTGATGTTTTAAGTACCCCTTGTTCCCTGCTCTTGATTGTGCCGAGATTGCCTGCATTAATCCGGTCCTAGGGGGGAATATTATGGCCTGGTTGTTCCTTCCTGGCATTACTTTCCTTTCATTCCTGGCGTCACTTGTTCAATGCATTATTTCCCAACAATATCAGGAAAGATTTAACAGGCTGTGTCTCTTTTCTCTATTCAGTTGAAGACGGAGAGGTGAACTGATAGAGGTCTTTTAGATTCGGAAGGGGTTCCATAGGCTAGAACTGGAGAGGATATTTCCCCTTGAGAGCAGTCCAAAAATAAAGGCCATGAAGATAAGAAAGTTTCCAATGAAACCAAGATGGATTTCAGGAGAGACTTGTTGCTCAGAGAGTGACGAGAAAGTGCAATTCGCTACCACGTGGAATGGTTGAGGCCAAAAGTGCAGATGCATTTAAGGGGAACGCAGATAATTACATGAGGGTGCTAGAAATAGAAAGATAAGTTAATAGGGTGCGATGAAATGGTGTGGGAGAACGCTCGTGTGGAGCACAAATCCAGGCAAAGACCTGTTGGGCCAAATGGGCTGTTCCTGAGCTGTAAAATTCCATGTCATTCAATGAATATTTTGATTACACCAGCTCTTTCATCATCACACAGTGTCAGAATTATCAGCCCTATATTTAGCAGGGATACTGTCAGAATTATCAGCCATATATTGAACAGGGATACAGTCAGTAAAGCAGAGCTCTATTGAGCACAGACACTGTCAGTAATATCAGCGCTATATTGAACCGAGATAAAGTCAGTAACAGCGCCATAATAGCACAGATACTGTCAGTAATATCAGCTCTATAATCAACACAGACATTGTCATTTAACAAGCCTATGAGCATCACAAATACTGTCACTATTCAGCTCTATAAAATCAGCACAGATACTTTCAGTAATATCAGCTCGACAATCAATGGAAGTATTGTCAGTAATATCAGTTCATTGATAAATACAGGTACGTTCAGTAATATCAGCTCGATAATAAATACAAATACTGTCAGTAATATCAGCTCTATAATCAGTGCAGGTGCGTTCAGTAATATCACCTGTATGATCAGCAGAGATACTGCCAGTAATACCAGCTCTATAATCATTGCAGATACTGTTCATAATATCAGCTCTACAATTAATGCAGATACTCTCAGTAACATCAGCTCTTTGATCAAGACAGGTACTCTCAGAAGCATAAGCTCTATAATCAAAACTTATACTGTCAGAAGTATCAGCTCGACAATCAGTAAAGGTACTGTCAGTCCATTTAACAGTGTATTTAATGAGGTACAAACTCACAATTTACCCATATTGTCCATTTAACAGTGGATTTAATGAGATATAAACGCGCCATTTACCCACAATGTCGATTTGATAGTGTATTTAATGATGTATCAACGGAACATTTCCAAACACTGTTCATTGAACAATGTATTTAATGATATATAAACCACCATTGACCCACACTGTCCATTTAACAGTGGAATTAAAATTTCTATAAACCCACCATTTACTCACACTATCCAATTAACAGTGTATTTAATGATATATAAACCACCATTTACCCACACTGTCCATTTAACAGTGTATTTAATGATATATAAACCCACCATTTACTCACACTGTCCATTTAACAGTGTATTTAATGATATATAAACCACCATTTACCCACACTGTCCATTTAACAGTGGAATTAAAATTTATATAAACCCACCATTTCCCCACACTGTCCATTGAACAGTGTATTTAATGATATATAAACCCACCATTTACCCACACTGTCCATTGAACAGTGTATTTAATGATATATAAACCCACCATTTACCCACACTGTCCATTTAATAGTGTATTTAATGATCTATAAACCCACCATTTACTCACACTGTCCATTTAACAGTGTATTTAATGACATATAAACCCACCATTTACCCACACTGTCCATTTAACAGTGTATTTAATGATATATAAACCCACCATTTACCCACACTGTCCATTGAACAGTGTATTTAATGATATATAAACCCACCATTTACCCACACTGTCCATTTAACAGTGGAATTAAAATTTATATCAACCCACCATTTTGTCACACTGTCCATTTAACAGTGTATTTAATGATATTTAAACCCACCATTTACCCACACTGTCCATTTAACAGTGTATTTAATTATATATAAACCCACCATTTACCCACACTGTCCATTGAACAGTTTATTTAATGATATTTAAACCTACCATTGACCCACACTGTCCATTTAACAGTGTATTTAATGATATATAAACCCACCATTTACCCACACTGTCTATTTAACAGTGTATTTAATGATATATAAACCCACCATTAACCCACACTGTCCATTTAACAGTGTATTTAATGATATATAAACCCACCATTTACCAACACTGTCCATTTAACAGTTTATTTAATGATATATAAACCCAACATTTACTCACACCGTCCATTTAACAGTGGATTTAATGATATATAAACCCACTATTTACCTACACTGTCCATTGAACATGTATTTAATGATATGTAATCCACCATTTACCAGTCCTGCCTATTGAAAAGTGTATTTAATGATATATTAACTGACCATTTACCAATACTGTCAATTTAACAGTGTATTTTATGCTATATGAATTGACCATTTACCCAAACTGTCCATTTAACAGAGTATTTAATTATCACCATAATCCGTCCCTGGGATTGATCACAACAATCCGTCCCTCGGAATTATCACCACAATCTGTTCCTGGGATTGATCACAACAATCCGTCCCTCGGAATTATCACCACAATCTGTTGCTGGGATTGATCACAACAATCCGTCCCTCGGAATTATCACCACAATCTGTTCCTGGGATTGATCACAACAATCCGTCCCTCGGAATTATCACCACAATCTGTTCCTGGGATTGATCACAACAATCCGTCCCTCGGAATTATCACCACAATCTGTTGCTGGGATTGATCACAACAATCCGTCCCTCGGAATCTGTCGTCAAAAACTTTCTCTCTTCGGACACTTCCATCCCGGGGAGGGGCTATTTATTTCTGTCTGTGAACCCCCTGAAAATAAAGGAAATCCAATCCTTATACCAATCACAGCACAGGAATGGCCCTTTCCGGATTTAACGATGTAACTGGTTTATCTGCTGAATATTTACTATGATAAATGTAACTGTGGAAAGTCAGTACTCATTCCCCCAGTGATCGAGGTGATTGATGCTCAGCGATCGTTTAATTCGGCCGTTAAATGGTTAATGTCCTCACTTGGAGAAACAGCCTCTCCTCAGTTCACTGACGAAATACTGGATTTTGGCTCCAGGGTTGAAAGCGCAAACATCAGAAAATCGATGGGACTTTGAGCAAACAACGACGCTGATGCAAATGCAACAATATATTTCGAACCATTTAACAGTTTATTTAATGATATATAAAGCCACCATTTACTCACACTGTCCATTGAACAGTGGATTTAATGATATATAAGCCCACTATTTACCAGTACTGTCAATTGAAAAGTGTATTTAATGATATATTAACTGACCATTTCCCAATACTGTCCATTTAACAGTGTATTTTATGATATATTAATTGACCATTTACCCAAACTGTCCATTTAATAGTTTATTTAATGATATATAAACCCACCATTTACCCACACTGTCCATTTAACAGTGTATTTAATGATATATGAACCCACCATTTACCCACACTGTACAATTAACAGTTTATTTAATGATATATAAACCCACCATTTAAACACTGTCTATTTAACAGTGTATTTAATGATATATAAACCCACCATTTACCCACACTGTCTATTTAACAGTGTATTTAATGATATATAAACCCACCATTTACCCACACTGTCCATTTAACAGTTTATTTAATGATATATAAACCCACCATTTACTCACACTGTCCATTTTCCAGTTTATTTAATGATATATAAACCCACCATTTACCCACGCTGTCCATTTAACAGTGTATTTAATGATATATAAACCACCATTTACCCACACTGTCCATTTAACAGTGGAATTAAAATTTATATAAACCCATCATTTACCCACACTGTCCATTTCACAGTGCATTTAGTGATATATAAACCCACCATTTACCAACACTGTCCATTTAACAGTGTATTTAATGATATATAAACCCAACATTTACTCACACTGTCCATTTAACAGTGTATTTAATGATATATAAACCCACCATTTACCCACACTGTCCATTGAACAGTTTATTTAATGATATATAAACCCACCATTTACCCACACTGTCCATTTAACAGTGGATTTAATGATATACAAACCCACTATTTACCTACACTGTCCATTGAACAGTGTATTTAATGATATGTAATCCAACATTTACCAGTACTGTCTATTGAAAAGTGTATTTAATGATATATTAACTGACCATTTACCAATACTGTCCATTTAACAGTGTATTTTATGCTATATTAATTGACCATTTACCCAAACTGTCCATTTAACAGAGTATTTAATTATCACCATAATCCGTCCCTGGGATTGATCACAACAATCCGTCCCTCGGAAATTTCATTACAATCTGTGCCTGGGATGGATCACAACAATCCGTCCCTCGGAATTATCATTACAATCTGTCCCTGGGATGGATCACAACAATCCCTCCCACGGGATTATCACCACAATCTGTTCCTCGGATTGATCACAACAATCCGTCCCTCGGAATTATCATCACAATCTGTCCCTGGGATTGATCACAACAATTCGTCCCTCGGAATCTGTCGTCAAAAACTTTCTCTCTTCAGACACTTCCATCC
Organism: Heptranchias perlo; assembly: GCF_035084215.1. NCBI lineage: Eukaryota > Metazoa > Chordata > Chondrichthyes > Hexanchiformes > Hexanchidae > Heptranchias > Heptranchias perlo. The sequence goes on from NC_090370.1 coordinate 21,506,144, forward strand.
CGGGGAGGGGCTATTTATTTCTGTCTGTGAACCCCCTGAAAATAAAGGAAATCCAATCCTTGTACCAATCACAGCACAGGAATGGCCCTTTCCGGATTTAACGATGTAACTGGTTTATCTGCTGAATATTTACTGTGATAAATGTAACTGTGGAAAGTCAGTACTCATTCCCCCAGTGATTGAGGTGATTGATGCTCAGCGACAGTTTGATTCGGCCGTTAAATGGTTAATGTCCTCACTTGGAGAAACAGCCTCTCCTCAGTTCACTGACGAAATACTGGATTTTGGCCCCAGGGTTGAAAGCGCAAACATCAGAAAATCGATGGGACTTTTAGCAAACAACGACGCTGATGCAAATGTAACAATTTATTTCGAACCAAGTATCTGTTTTACTGAACTTCCCTGGAACCAGAAGAGAAAAAGTAAAATTTACAACCAACTTCGTTCACAATTGACGTGGCAGCGAATTGTCAACCCGGTTCGATTAGATTCCATCAGAAAGGCCTTCCCTGTTCTGAAACAAATGAGGAATGTTTGTGTTGAAATCCATCCTGATGTCTGGCAGCAGCTTTCACAGAGGGCGGAGCTCTGAATCTCACAACAAGGATCAGATGAAATTCACAATTTGCAACTTGCTAAAATAAAGCAAGGAACGTTTACTCGATTGGTTGTAATGAAATAACAAGGATATAATTTGCAAAATCTAAACGGACATTGATAGGCGGAAAATCCTTGCGGGATCAAGGTCAGGTTAATGTTGTTTCAATTTGTTTTTTTAATTAACTTTTTCTGCCCCTTCCTCTTTTCTAAAGCCGACTTCCCGCGGTCAGATATGTTCCCCGGCGGAGCGAGCTCTCCATTCCTCGCGGATGGAACAATTCACTAATTGTTCGCTCAGACACTGACTGAAGGCCGGCGACTTTACACCGGGAATTTCAGGGCTCATCCCAACATGGATCCCATCAATCTCCCCAGAGACACATTTTAAAGCGGTTACAGGACGGAAAGCAGGAACATGAACTCTGGAGATTTACACCATCCTCGTCCAGATGTGCCTCCTCCCCATGTTAGAATTTGATATTCAGTGAACACGGGTGGGAAACTGACCTTTCTCACTCTATAAGCATTTATTTTTAACTTTGACACTCGCTCGTTTTACTCACTGAAATGTTTCGTTCCCGGTGCACTTTTATTGAACTGATCAAAGACAGATCGAACACACAGTTCAGCTCAGTAAAGGGTTAACACATTCGCAATGGCCAAGAATCGCTCTCTGCTGGGTCCTTGGAAAATCAACCGATGGTAACCCGAGGGAGGACTGAACGCCATCCAATCACAGGATAGGAGCAAAATCGGAGACAAAACTTGTTCCTGATGAATTATAATTAATTGGTTTAATCGGAATTTGGTGGAGGAATGGAGCAGGTACTTCAGTTTTTTCTAAAATGTGTTATTGAGGATGTTATTTGTTAAATTGGTTCAACTGAAGAAAGAAAGGCCGCTCCGTGCAAACAGAAACAAACTTCAGGAATGTTTTAAAGGGAAACCGGTTCAGGGCTGAAACCATCTTTCACACAGATAGGTGGTTCCTGATCGCTAATCTTAGGAATTTGAGTAATTACTTTTAATATCAACAGGTAGGAGGATCCATCACTAATCTTTATGGAAAAATATTCACTCAAATTACCAACAGGTAGGAGGGTGCATCACTAATTTTCATATAAAAAATAACTACTGAAATTACCAACAGGAAGGAGGGTCCATCACTAATCTTCACACAAAAAATAACTACTGAAATTACCAACAGGTAGGAGGGTCCATCACTAATCTTTGCACAAAAAATAACTGCTAAAATTTCCAACAGGTCGGAGGGTCCATCACTAATCTTTATACAGAAAGTAACTACTGAAATTACCAACAGGTAGGAGGACCCGTTCCCTCGGCTTTATATAAAAAAATAACTGAGCACTCAAATTAATCTTGTGTTTGATAACTCTAATGTAATTAGTGTACATGTAAATGTAAGTTTTTGTTGCTCTTCTTTTATTACACTCGTGTTAGAGTGAATGAAACAACAGATAACTGCATCTTACAAGGTCTCAAACTTGGTTGTACATTATTGCCAGAGAATAACTTAAACTATAGTTTGATGAAATTACTGTCCGAGATTAATCTCTTTGACATTTCCACAGTGTGGACAGGAAATTACGGTGACTAATAGTTTGATTGGTTGCTCTTGCCTTTGTGCGCACACACAGCGAGGCACACACACAATTGGGAATAATGATTGTAAAACAGCCGTCAAATTTACAAATTATATATTTGTGGTGTTTTCCGAGATTGGAAGACCCCTAAAGATGCTCCAAAAATAAATGTGCAACACCTGTTTAAAGTTACACGATTCATAACATTATACATTAGTGCTAATATTATTGAATGGTATAAAATTCCTTACCTCCTCCAGTGCTCATTAGTTAGGTGCTGATACCATGAGAGATATGGTAAATATATTCAAATAGAAGCATCAAACAAAACACATCTCCATGAACACACGGACAATGTCACTACCCATAGAGAGCAGAGAAATCACACCCAGCTCCATCTTGTGTATGTAGATAGATATCAGGTTCATAAAATGCCAGAATTTAATATCAAAACTCAACAAATCAAAAATATTAAAACAAATCTGTGAATAAAATAATACAATAGCGCCAGACTGGGTAAAACCGAGTGAAGGATTATTTAATTCATCACCTCGCTCAAAATTGCCCTCCAGAATATTCACTCCCTCAGGAATAATTCTAGTGTTGTCCTGCACTGTGAGTAAATCTTACCAATTGTTGCTCCCAGTGAAGAATCTCGGCCGTCTGGAACTGGGTTGTGGAGATCAGCGGGACTCATTGGGTTTCACTGGGCAGCTGTCTGTGCCGCACCCGATGTGGAGAGTTGTTGGGAACAGTCGGGAAATGCACAATTCCAGAGCGAACAGTTGTTCCACTGATGGGGGAGGAGGGACTTGATATCGCGACAAGGCGACGTTTTATCCTTCTTATTTTAATATTTCAGTCTAACCCTCCTATTAATCTATTCATTACAGAGCATCAGGATCTTGGAACGCCTGTCACCACCATGGCTGAAGGTCCAAACAGGGGAGAAGATCCAACATCATCAACAAGAATGAGAATAGACACCGGTTGGTTCAGAACAGCCTTAAAAATATCAATTGTGTCCTGATAAACGGTTCAGATCACGAACAAGAACCTGCCGCTCAATCAGGAAGAGAAAACCGAGCAGATACTGTGTAGATAGAGGGAAGTGAGTGAACATCTAATGGGGCAGTGTGCAGTCTCAGGTGGAGGGACATCAGTACTGGAACTGTTCGCTTGATAACTGGTGTTGGGGACTGTAAGGTGGATAGAGACAGTGAGTCAGGATGGTCTTCCTGAGTAATAGTGTGACACCAGGGAGTAAGGGGACACCCCGAGTGGGGCAGGTATGAGAGGCAGGTTGGGCACAGGAATAGGGGAGCGATAGTGGTGCGATATTCTATAGTCAGGCGAATAAACATACTCTTCTGCAGCCATGAACAGGTCCCAATTGGTAAGTTGCCTTCCTGATGTCAGAGGGACTAACTTCCTGGAACAGGTGGGACCATCTCTGGGAAGGAAAGGAGAGCAGTAAATAGTCATGGCCGCAACCAATAACAAGGAAAGAGCTAGGTTTACAGAGGGAATATTAATACTTGAGCTCTGGACTGAAAAACAAGGCCTCAAGGTGGTGATCTCTGGATTGTTTTGCGCTGGGCTGCTTAAGGAGGACAATATGAGGCAGGTCAATGTGCGGCTGCAGGGCTGGAGCAGGAGGGAAGAGTTCATGTTATTGGGACACCAGGGTGAGTTCAGGAAGAAGGGAAGGGATGGTTACGATCTGAACCGACAAACAACAACGGTTTGACAGACTGAGCACATGGAGCAGTGGGAGGGTTTCACCTGATAGGACTGGAGCGTGTGAAATATCCGGATCTGAGACTAGAGAGTGGAAATAATAAAACTGTTGGAGCAGGAACAGAAGATTTATGAAATGGTGAAAAGTTATTAGCAGGAAAACGGAAGGAGGTTTTGAAGTAGTGACAGGAGAAGTAATTTGATATTAAAAGCGAAGAAAAACGAGAACGGGTCAACATTCCACTGAATTGGAGTTCAGGTTGTGTGTTATGTCTGTGAATCTACAAATCATTCCAAATACGTTTGGAAAGTCAGAATCTTGGGAGATATGATCCAGTATCTATAAGACTGGGCTGTGGTGGATGAGGTTTTGGGGAGAAACAAAATATTTTATTTTATTTTGTTTCTAAAAGTGATGGCAGGTGTGAAAATGTTGTTGTACCAGAGGAGGATGTGGGACCATATTTCGAGTCAACTGAGGAGACGGATCTGGATCTGAATTTAATAGCCGATGTAGATAAGTCACTGAACTCAGAGATAAGGCACCCGAGGCTGTTAAAGGAAGTTAGAGAGGAGATAGGATGGAATTTGATCACAATTCAAACATCTATCCATCTCAGCCTTGTATATATTCAATGACTCATCATCCACAGCCCTCTGGTGTGGAGAGGTCCAAAGATTCAAAACACTCTGCGTGAAGAAATTCCTCCTCATCTCAATCTTGAATGGCCGACCCTTTATCCTGAGACAATGCCCCCTAGTTCTAGAAACAATCTCTCAGCATCTACCCTGTCAACCCCCCTCATAATCTTCTATGCTTCAATTAGATCAGCTCTCGTTGCTCTAAACTCCAGAGAGTACAGGCCCAATCTACTCAATCTCTCCTCATGGGACAACCCTCTCATCCCACGAATTAATCTATTGAAACTTCGTTGCAACGCCTCCAAGGCAAGGAAACCCTTCCTTAAATAAGGAGGCCAAAACTGGACGCAATACTCCAGGTGAGGTCTCACTAAAGCTTTAATAATTCTTCCTCTCTCTTGTACTCCAACCCCCTTGCAAGAAAGGCCAACATGCCATTTGCTTTCCCAATTACCTGCTATAGCTGCATACTACATTTTTGTGTTTCTTGCACAAGGATAAGTCTCTGTGAACACCAATATTTAATAGTCCCCCACCATTTTAAAATATTCTGTTTTTCCATTCTTCCTACCAAAGTGAATAACCTCACATTTCCACACATTATGCCCCAACTGTCACCGTCTTGTCCACTCACGTAATCTGTCTCTATCCTTTCGCAGAATATTTGTGTCCTCCTCACAATTCACTTTCCAACCTAGCTTTGTATCGTCAGTGAACTTGGACACATTACACTGTCCCTTCATCTAATTCATCAATATAGATTGTAAATCGCTGAGGCCCAAGGACTGATCCCTGCGGCACCCCAACAGTTGCACCCTGCCCACCCGACAATGAGCCGTTTATTCATTCTTTCTGTTTCTTTCCTTTAACCAATCCAGGATCATTCTGTGTCTGTTCAAAAGGGGTGTGCTGTCAGTCCCGGATCATTCTGTGTCTGTTTAAAATGGGTGTGCTGTCAGTCCCGGATCATTCTGTGTCTGTTCAAAATGGGTGTGATGTCAGTCCCGGATCATTCTGTGTCTGTTTAAAATGGGTGTGCTGTCAGTCTCAGATCATTCTGTGTCTGTTTAGTAGACACATCCCTACGAGAGGGAAAGGAAGGGCACCCAAAGCTGGAGCTCCCTGGATGAGTAAAGAAATAGAGATTAAAATGTAACAGAAAATTGAGGCTTATGACGAATGTATGGTTCATAGCTACTTTTCCATCCCCGAATTCTCCGCTCCTCCACTTAAGTTCTTTCTGTAAATCTTCCTTAAATCAGCTTTTTATTTTCCCCATTTTACCAGCCTGACCCAGTAACTGAAATATATTTGGTCATTTTCCAAGTGAATTGCTTACTTTGCATACCAAGGAGCAGAATGCGTTTTGGTAAGGGACACAGATTGCTCAGGGGCAACTGAGGTATCTGTTTTGTTGAAGTTCGAATTCAAACAATATTCTGTCCAAAACAAACTGTGAGATAGGACTTTGTGTCACATGAGGTGAAACACTCCGAACATTCACCCCTGGGACCGACAGATCTCAGGTCGAATTGTTATGTTTTGCTCAGACCCGAACATGTTTCGTGGCAGTAATGAAAGTCATCCTCAATAGTCCATGAACTGATTAAATTGTTCTAAGGTGCCATTCAAGTGCCGTCAAAAACCTATTTAAAACCTGTTTCTTCAATGTTATTTTCTCCACCTATCTCCTTGCCATACACTGTCCCTCCCTCACATTCTGTTGAATTCTTTGTAAAGCAATCTCCGATATTTATTTACAAACAAAGCCTGACACTGAATACAGATCGAAACTGAATATTGCCCCCACTCTGAACACTGTCCCCACTCTGGGAACACAGAGCCCACAGGAGGTGGGGTGGGCGGCGCTGTAATCAATGTAGCGGTGAGAGCCGGTGTTCTTCATAAGTCACTGAATTGGCAGCGTTGCTCTGAGGTACAGGTCATGTGGACCCAAAAGAAAACCTATTTCTTCAAAATGCTTTTCCTCCATTTTCTCTTTAACCCGCACTCTCTACCATATTCTGCGTGCAGTCGAATTCTTTGTAAAGTCATCTGAGCATCTATTGATAAACAGCCTGACACTGAATACCGACCACCACTGCATAAGGAACATATTCTGAACACAGACTCCATTCTGAAGTTGTCTTTGTCAGTGTACAGGAAACTTCATTGTCCATCTGGACGATGCTGTTCCTCTCCCCTCACTTCTCCTTCACCCTCCATGGCTTCACACACTATTGTAACATTACATATTTCATTTACATTTCACCCTCATCTTCGTCATCGAATCTTCCTCTCCTGCACTTTATTTTTTTCTCTTAGTATGCTGTAAATCTGCTTGTTATTTTCAACATTTTAGTTGCTTTTCTCTGTGAATATGACACTTTAGTCAGATTTGAACTTAATTCCTTAATTTGGATTCCTAACAACAAAGCCACCTCATCGACAGAATATATTTTCATACGGGACAGAGATTGCTCGGGGGGAAGGAGGAATTCTGTTTTGTTGAAGGCGCAATTCTCACAAAATTGTATCCGGAACAAACTATGAGACACCGCCCTGTGTCACATGAGGGGAACACGATCAACATCCAATCCTGGGACCTAAATACCTGAGATAAAAGTACTGTGCGGAGTTAAGGCCTTAAAATATTTAGTGCCAGTAATGTAAAGATGTCCTTATTATGTCCTGAATTATAAAATTTCTCTATGGTGTCGACAAGTGCCTTCAAAAGCTGTTTTAAAACCAGTTTCTTCAAAGAGCTTTGTCTCCATCTATCTCTTTAAGCCGGACTTTCTCTCACATTATGCAAGCAGATGAATCCTTTATAAATTAGTCTAAGGTATCTATTTATAAACAAAGCCTGACACTGAACACAGATCCCACACGGAACACAGACTCCTCTCAGAACACAGACTACACTCTGAACACAGGCCACATTCTGAACACAAGTCCCACTCTGAACACAGATCCCACACGGAACACAAATCCCACTCTGAACACATACCCCACTCTGAACACAGGTCCCACTCTGAACACAGACACCACTCTAAACAAAGACACCACTCGGAACTCACACCATACTCTGAACACAGGCCACATTCTGAACACAAATCCCACCCTGCACACATACACCCCACTCTGAACAAAGACACCACTCTGAACAAAGACACTACTCGGAACTCAGACCATACTCTGAACACAGGCCACATTCTGAACACAAATCCCACTCTGCACACATACACCCCACTCTGAACAAAGACACCACTCTGAACAAAGACACTACTCAGAACTCAGACAATACTCTGAACACAGGCCCCACTCTGAACACTGACCCCACTCTGAACATAAACTCTACTTTGCACACAGGCATCACACTGAAAGCAAATCCTATTCTGAACACAGACCTCACTGTGAACAAAGACCCAATCTGAAGATTTCTGTGTTAGCGTTGATGGAGCTTTATTTTATATCTGGGCGATGTTGTTCCTCTCTCCTCACTTCTCCTTCATCCCCGTGGCTCCACCCACCTTTGGAATATTATATATGCCATTTACATTCCGCCTTCCTCTTCATCCCCGAATTCTCCTCTCCTATACTTCAGTTCTTTCTGCAAATCTTTTTTTAAATCTGCTTTTTATTTTTCCATTTCACCTGCCTGACTCAGTAATTGAAGCATTTTGGTCATTCTCCAACTGAACTCCTTACTTTGCATACAAAGGAACAAAGCCACCTCATCGACAGAATATATTTTCATACGGGACAGAGATTGCTCAGAGGGAAGTAGGTATCTGTTTTTTTGAATTTCGAATTCAACGAATATTCTGTCCGAAACAAACTGTGAGGCAGGACCTTGTGTCACATGAGGAGAAACATTCTGAACATTCACCCCTGAGATTAAAGATCTCAGGTAAAATTGCTATTTGGAGTTCAGAGCCCAACATATTTCGTGCCAGTAATGAAAGTCGTCGTTGTTAGTACCGGTAATCATGATGTGGAGATGCCGGTGATGGACTGGGGTTGACAATTGTAAACAATTTTACAACACCAAGTTATAGTCCAGCAATTTTATTTTAAATTCACAAGCTTTCGGAGATTTTCTCCTTCCTCAGGCAAATGTTTCAAGATCTCCTTGAAGCCTACGCATTTATACATATTGAACAATACAAGGTGTTTACAGACTGCCCCTGCAACTGCCCGTTGCCAAGGCAATCACCGTGTTCAGACAGAGAGGTGTTACCTGCAGAACCCCCGAATACACATTCAACAAAAAAACAAACAGGGAAAAAAAAACAGAGAAAAAAAAAAACACAGAGAGAGGCAGAAACATCCGGAAGGCAGAGAGAGCCAGCAAATGACCCATTATATTAAAAACAGATAACATTCCTTCAGCAGTCATGGACATTCATCCACCGACCTTCGGGTAAGCGTACTCCAAGGCGGCCTTCGAGACACACGACAACGCAAAATCGTCGAGCAGAAATTGATAGCCAGGTTCCGCACCCATGAGGACGGCCTCAACCGGGATCTTGGGTTCATGTCACGCTACACGTTACCCCACCAGCGAACAAATGTTATCTGTTTTTAATATAATGGGTCATTTGCTGGCTCTCTCTGCCTTCCGGATGTTTCTGCCTCTCTCTGTGTTTTTTTTTTTCTCTGTTTTTTTTTCCCTGTTTGTTTTTTTGTTGAATGTGTATTCGGGGGTTCTGCAGGTAACACCTCTCTGTCTGAACACGGTGATTGCCTTGGCAACGGGCAGTTGCAGGGGCAGTCTGTAAACACCTTGTATTGTTCAATATGTATAAATGCGTAGGCTTCAAGGAGATCTTGAAACATTTGCCTGAGGAAGGAGAAAATCTCCGAAAGCTTGTGAATTTAAAATAAAATTGCTGGACTATAACTTGGTGTTGTAAAATTGTTTACAAGTACCGGTAATGGTAAACTTGCTCTCAGCTGCCAATCAAGTGCCTTCAAAAAACTGTTTCAAACCCTTTTCTTAGAAGGTATTTCCTCCATTTATCTCTTTAACCCGCACACTCCCTCACCATCTGCACGCAGTTGAATACTTTGTGAAGCAATCAGAGATATCGATTCACAAACAAAGCCTGAAACTGAACATAGACCCCACTCTGAATACAGTCCCCTCGATGATCACAGACACCACTCCGAACACTGTCCCCACTCCGAACACTGTCCCCACTCTGAAACCTGTCCCCACTATGAACACGAATCCCACTCTGTGCACGGACCCCACTCTGTGCACGGACCCCACACTGAGCACGGACCCCACACTGAGCACGGACCCCACTCTGAGCACGGACCCCACTCTGAGCATAGACCCCACTCTGAACATAGGCCGCACTCTGAACATGGACCCCACTCTGAACATAGACCCCACTCTGAACACAGACCCCACTCTGAACAAAGACCCGACTCTGAAGATTTCTGTGTTAGTGCAGAGGAAGCTTTATTCTACATTTGGACGATGCTGTTCCTCTCTCCTCACTTCTCCTTCACCCCCAGGGCTCCACCCAACTTTGCACCATTGCATATTTCATTTACATTGCCCGCTCCTTTTCATCTCTGAATTCTCCTCTCCTCCAAGTTAGTTCTTTCTGTAAATCTTCTTTAAATCAGCTTTTTATTTCCCCTTTTTACCATCCTGGCCCAGTAACTGAAATATTTTGGTCATTTTCCAACTGAATTGCTTACTTTGCCTACCAAGGTACAAGGCCACCTCATCAACAGAATACGTTTTCGTAAGGGTCACAGATTGCTCAGGGGAAACGGAGGTAACTGTTTTTTGGAAGTTCGAATTCAAACAATACTCTGTCCAAAACAAACTGTGAGATAGGACTTTGTGTCACATCAGGTGAAACACTCCGAACATTCACCCCTGGGACCTACAGATCTCAGGTAGAATTGTTATGTTTTGCTCAGACTCGAACATTTTTCGTGCAGTAATGAAAGTCATCCTCAATAGTCCCTGAACTGATAAAGTTGTTCTAAGTTGCCATTCAAGTGCCATCAAAAACCCATTTAAAACCTGTTTCTTCAATGTTATTTTCTCCACCTATCTCCTAACCACGCACTGTCCCTCCCTCACCTTCTGCGCGCTGTTGAATTCTTTGTAAAGCAATCTCCGATATCTATTTACAAACAAAGCCTGACACTGAAAACAGATCGAAACTGAACATTGCCCCCACTCTGAAAACTGTCCCCACTCTGGGAACACAGACCCCACAGGAAGCGGGGTGGGAGGTGGTGTATCAATGTAGCTGTGAGAGCAGGTGTTCTGAATAAGTCCCTGAATTGTCAGAGTTGCTCTGAGGTGCCGATCATGTGGACACAAAAGAAAACCGATTTATTCAAAAGGCTTTTCCTCCATCCTCTCTTCAACCCGCACTCTCTCCCACAATCTGCGTGCATTCGAATTCTTTGTAAAGTCATCTGAGATATCTATTTATAAACAAAGCCTGACACTGAATACCGACCACCACTGCATCAGGGCCATACTCTGAATTGAGACCCCTCTCTAAACACAGACCCTAATCTAAAGATGTCTTTGTTAGTGTGCAGGAAACTTTATTGTACATCTGGACTTCGCTGTGCCTCTCTCCTCACTTCTCCTTCTCCCCGCACCACCCCTTCGGCTCCACCCATCGTTGTTTCATTACTTATGTCATTTACATTTCCCCCGCCTTTTCGTCATTGAATCTTCCTCTCTTCCACTTTGTTTCTTTCTCAAAGTATGCGGTAAATCTGCTTTTTATTTCCCCCACTTTAGTTGCTTTTCTCTGTAAATATAACTCGTTGGTCAGTTTTCAATTCAATTCCTTTGGATTCCGAGCAACAAAGCCACCTCATCGACAGAATATATTTTCACGCGGACAGAGATTGCTCAGGGGGAAGGAGGAATTCTGTTCAGTTGAAGGCGTAATTCTCACAAGGTTGTATCCAGAAGAAAATGTAAGACACCGCCCTGTGTCACATGAGGGGAACACTATGAACATTTGCCCCTGGGAACTAAATACCTGAGATAACCTACTGTGTGGAGTTCAGGCCTTGAAGTATTCAGCGCCAGTAATGAAAAGATTCCCTTTATATATCCTGAATTTGTAAAGAGGCTGTGAAGTGTCTGCAAGTGCCTTCAAAAGCTGCTTTAAATCCAATTTGTTCAGAGAGCTTTCCCTCCATCTATCTCTTTAAGCTGCACTCTCTCATACAGTATACACGCAGTTCAATCCTTTATATATTAGTCTGAGTTTTCTTTTGTTAAACAAAGCCTGACACTGGACACAGATCCCACACGGAACACAGACTCATTTCAGAACACAGACTCCACTCTGAACATAGACCAAAGCCGAAACACAGACCACACTCTGAACAAAGACACCACTGTGAACACAGGCCCAACTCTGAACACAGACCCCACTCTGAACACAGGCCCAACTCTGAACACAGACCCCACTCTGAACACAGACCCCACTCCATATGCAGGCTTCACACTGAACGCAAACACCATTCTGAAAACAGATCCCACTCTTAAGATTCCTGTGTTAGTGTAGACAGAGTTTTATTGTACATCTGGACGATGCTGTTCTTCCCTCCTCAATTCTCCATCACCCCCGTTGCTCTACCACCTTCGGAACATTACATATCTCATTTACATTTCCCCCTTCCTTTTCAACCCCGAATTCTCTTCTCCTCCGCTTTAGTTCTTTCTGAAAATCTTCTTTAAATCTGCTATTTATTTTCCCAATTTTATTGCCTGACTCAGTAACTGAAACATTTTGGTAATTTTCCACCTGAATTGCTTACTTTTCATACCAAGGAACAAAGCCACCTCATCAACAGAATATGTGTTCGTAAGGGACACAGATTGCTCATGGGGAACGGACGTATCTGTTTTGTTGTAGTTCGAATTCAAACAATATTCTGTCCAAAACAAACTGTGAGACAGGACTTTGTGTCACACGAGGAGAAACGCTCCTGACATTCACCTCAGGGACAAAAGATTTCAGATAAAATTCCTGTCTGGAGCTCAGACCCGAACATATTTCGTGCCAGCAATGAAAGTTATCCTTAATAGACCCAGAACTCGTAAAGTTGATCTAAATTGCCATTCAAGGGCCTTCAAAAACCTGTTTCAAACCTCTTTCTTCAAAGTTCGTTTTTCCGCCTGTCTCCTTAGCCCGCACTGTCTCTCCCTCACATTCTGCGCGCAATTGAATTCTTTGTAACGCAACCTCCGATATCTATTTACAAACAAAGCCTGACACCGAATACAGACTGAAACTGAACATTGTGCCCACTCTGAAAACTGTCCCCACTCTGGGAACACAGAGCCCACAGGAAGCGGGGTGGGAGGTGTTGTTGTCAATGTAGCGGTGAGAGCCGGTGTTCTCAATCAGTCGCTGAATTGGCAGCGTTGCCCTGAGGTGCCGATCATGTGGACGCAAAAGAAAACCTATTTCTTCATAAGGCTTTTTCTCCATTTTCTCTTTCACCCGCACTCTCTCACACAATCTGCGTGCATTCGAATTCTTTGTAAAGTCATCTGAGGTGTCGGTTTGCAAACAAAGCCTGACACTAAATACCGACCACCACTGCATAAGGGCCATACTCTGAATAGCGGCCCCTCTCTGAACACAGACTCCATTCTGAAGATGTCTTTGTTAGTGTACAGGAAACTTTATTTTACATCTGGACGATGCTGTTCCTCTCCCCTCACTTCTCCTTCACCCTCCATGGCTTCACACACTATTGTAACATTACATATTTCATTTACATTTCACCCTCATCTTCGTCAGCGACTTTGCTTCTTTCTCTAAGTATACTGTAAACCTGCTTGTTATTTTCGCCATTTTGGTTGCTTTTCTCTGCACATATAAGACTTTGGTCAGTTTTTAACTTAATTCCTTACTTTGGATTCCTAGCAACAAAGACACCTCATCGACAGAATATATTTTCATAAATTGCTGAGGGGGAAGGAGGAATCCTGTTTTGTTGAAGGCGGAATTCTCACAAAATTGTATCCAGAACAAACTATGAGACAGCGCCCTGTGTCACATAAGGCGAACACTATGAATATTCACCCCTGGGACCTAAATACCTGAGATAAAAGTACTGTGCGGAGTTGAGGCCTTAGAATATTTACTGCCAGCAACGTAAAGATGCCCTTAATAAGTCCTGAATTGGTAAAGAGGCTGTAAGTCCTGAATTGGTAAAAAGACGACCCTCTGAACACAGACCCCACTCTGAAGATTTCTGTGTTAGTGAAGACAGAGCTTTATTGTACATCTGGTCGGTGTTGTTCCTCTCTCCTCACTTCTCCTTCACCCCCGTGGCTGCACCCACCTTTGGAACATTACATATGTCATTTACATTGCCCCTTCCTCTTCATCCCCGAATCCTCCTCCCCACCACTTTAGTTCTTTTTAATAACCTTCTTTAAATCTGCTTTTTATTTTCACCAATTTATCTGCCTGAGTGAGTAACAGGAACATTTTGGTCATTCTCCAACTGAATTCCTTACTTTGCATCGCAAGCAACAAAGCCACCTCATCGAAAGAATATATTTTCATACGGGACAGAGATTGCTCAGAGGGAAGTAGGTATCTGTTTTGTTGAATTTCGAATTGAACCAATATTCTGTCCGAAACAAACTGTGAGGCAGGACCTCCAATCACGTGAGGAGAAACACTCTGAACATTCACCCCTGACACTTAAAGATCTCAGGTAAAATTGCTATTTGGAGTTCAGAGCATAACATAGTTCGTGCCAGTAATGAAAGATGTCCTCATTAGTACCGGAAATGGTAAAGTTGCTCTAAGATGCCAATCAAGTTCCTTCAAAAATCTCTTTAACCCGCACTCTCTCTCTCTCTCTCATATGTTGCACGCAGTTGAATTCTTTGTAAAGCAATATGAGATATATATTTACAAACAAAGCCTGACACAGAACACAGACCGACACTGAACACAGACCCCACTCTGAACACATTCCCCACTGTGCACACATCCCTCAATCTGAATACAGACCCCACTCTGAACACAGAACCCACTCTGAACACAGACTCCACTCTAAACACAGACCCCACTCTGAACTCATTTCCCACTATGAACACATTCCCACGATGAACACAGATACCACTCTGAACACTGTCCCCGCTCTGAACACTGTCCCACTCTGAACACAAGCTCCACTCTGAACACTGTCCCCACTCCAGAAACAGAACCTATAGGATGCGGGGTGGGAGGAATTGTAATCATGCTCACTGTCGGAACCGTTTTCCTTTATAAGTCCCTGAATTGGCAAAGTTGCTCTGAGGTGCCGATCATGTGCCCTCAAAGGAATCAATAAAACCTATTTCTTCAAAGGGCATTTCCTCAATTTTCGCTTTAATCCGCACTCTCTCACACAGTCTTTGTAAAGTATCCTGAGGTATCGATTTATAATCAAAACCTGACACTGAATACCAACTACCACTGCATAAGGACCATACTCTGAACACAGACCCCTCACTGAACACAGATCCCAATCTGAATACAGTTCTTCAGTCTGTACACGGACCCTACTCTGAGCATCTGAAGATGTCTTTGTTAGTGTACAGGAAACATTATTGTACATCTGGACGATGCTGTTCCTCTCCCCTCACTTCTCCTTCTCCCTCCATGGCTGCACTTACCTTTGTTACATTACATATGTCATTTACATTTCCCCCTCCTCTTCGCCATCGAATCTTCCTCTCCTCCACTTTACTTCTTTCTCTAAGTATGCTGTAAATCTGCTTTTTTTATTTTCCCCATTTTAGCTGTTTTTCTCTGTAAATGTAGCACTTTGGTCAGTTTTCAACTGAATTCCTTACTTCGGATTCCTAGCAACAAAGCCACCTCATCGACAGAATATATCTTCATACTGAACAGAGATTGCTGAGGGGGAAGCAAGAATTCTGTTTTGTTGAAGGCGCAATTCTCACAAAATTGTGTCCAGAACAAACTGTGAGACAGGGACCTGTGTCACATGAGGGGAACACTATGAACATTCACCCCTGGGAACTAAATATCTCAGATAATATTGCTGCGCAGAGTTCAGACCGTAACATATTTAGAGCCAGTAATGAAAAGACATCCTTAATAAGTCCCGAATTGGTAAATAGTCTGTAAGGTGTCTGCAAGTGCCTTCAAAAGCTGCTATAAAACAAATTTCTTCAGAGAGCTTTGCCTCCATCTATCTCTTTGAGCCGCACGCTCTTAGACATTCTGCAAGCAGTTGAATCCTTTATAAATTCGTCTGAGGAATCTATTTATAAACAAAGCTTGACACTGAACACAGATCCCACACGGAACACAGACCCCATTCTGAACACTGTCCCCACTATGAACACAGACCCCACTCTGAACACAGACCCCACTCTGAACACAGACACACATTGAACGCAAATCCAATTCTGAACACAGACCGCACTCTGAACACAGAACCCACTCTGAACAAAGACCCCAATCTGAACACGGACCCCACTCTGAACAAAGACACCATTCTAAGCAAACCCCACTCTGAACATTGACTCAACACTGAACACAGACCTCCACTCTGAACAAAGATCCCACTCTGAACATGGACCCTTCTCTAAACATTGACCCCACTCTGAACAAGTAGACCCTATTCTGTACAAATACTCCACTCTGAACACAGACCCCACGCTTAACACAGATCTCACTGTGAACACAGATCACGCTCTGAACACAGACCACACTCTGAACACAGACCACACTCTGAACACAGACCCCACTCTGAAGACAGACCCCACTCTGAACACAGATCACGCTCTAAACACAGACCCCACGCTTAACACAGACCACACTCTGAAGACAGACCACACTCTGACCAAAGACCCTGCTCTGGAGATTTCTGTGTTGGCGTTGACGGAGCTTTATTGAACATCTGTTCCAAAGAAAACAAACCCAGCATGTTCAATCTTTACTCATCGATAAAATTCTCCAGCGCTGGCAATATCCTGGCAAATCTCTTCTGTCCCCTCTCGAGTGCAATCACATCTTTACTGTAATGTGGTGACCAGAATTGCAGCAAGTATTCAAGCTGTCGCCTGACCAATGTTTTATGCTGTTCTAGCATAACCTCCCTTGTATTCTATGACTCCGCTAAAAAAGGAAAGTATCCCGTATGCCTTTCGAACCATCTGATCTACCTGTCCTGCTACCATCAGGGATCTGTGAACATGCACTCCAAGGTCCGTTGGTTCATCTAATCCTCTCAGTATCCCCCCATTTATTGTGTACTCCATTGCCTTGTTTCCCGTTTCCAAATGCATTTCCTCACAATTCTCTGCATTGAATTCCATTTGTCACTTTTCTGCCCACCTGACCAGTCCATTGATATCGTCCTGAAGTCCACAGCGTTCCTCCTCACGGTCAACCACACGGCCAATTTGTGAATCATCTGCAAACTTCATGGTCAAGCTCCTCACATTCAAGGCCAAATCAATAATATATACCACAAAAAGCAGAAGAGACCTACTACTGAGCCTTGCGGGACCCGAATGGAAACAGCCTTCCAGTCGCAAAAACAACCGTCAACCACGGCAGGACCAACTCGGGTTAGATACAGAGTGAAGCTCCTCCAACACTGTCCCTTCAACAATCCCAGGGCAGGTACAACAGAGGTTAGATACAGAGTAAAGCTCCATCAACACTCTCCCATGCTCTGTGTGTGGGTGCCAGTCCGACACCGGATGAGATCTACTAACAGAGGCCGGGATGTTGCCTGGGCCTTCTCCAGAGATCACTGCCTCCCCCCATTCTCGGTGATTCCACCTCTCTGTGATGCTGTGACCCTGATTCTCTCTCTCTCTCTGTCATTCCACTCTCACTCTGACCAGTCTCTATCACTCACCCAGTCCCCGTCTCTCCCTCTCTCTGCATGTATCTCCCCTGTTTCTCTCTCTCTGCCTGTTTCTCTCTCTCTCGCGTCCCTCGATCGGTCACTCTCACTCTCCCCCTTGTCTTTCTCAGTCTTCCCCTCTGTCTCTTTTTAACTTTTTGTGCTCTCCTTCTCTTTATCCTCTCTCTGCCTCATCCCCTCTTCTCTCTCTCTCTGAACCTCTCTCTCTCTACTCTCTCTTTCTCACCTTACTCTTTCTATCTCTCTCTCTCTGCCCCACTCTCTCTCCCTCTACCTTCTGTCTCCTTTTACTCTCTCTTTCTCACCCTCCTCTGTCTCTGTCTCTGTCTCTCTCTCTCTCTCTCTTAATCGCTCTGCCTCTACTCTCTCTCTCTCTCTCTCTCCCTCTATACTCTCCCTTTCTCTTGCCCTCTACTCTCTCTCTCTCTGTACCCGTCCTCTCTGTGATAATAAACTAATTGGCAAAAGATCCAGAGGGGAAATGAGGACACACTTTTCACTGAGGTTTATTATGATTTGGAATGCAACATATGAAAGAACAGTGAAACCACATTCCATAAGAACTTTCAAAAGGCAATTGGACATGCCCTTGAAGAGGACTAATTTGCAGGGTTGTGGGGAAAAAGATGGGATGTGGGAATAAATCGGGCACTTCTTTCAAAGTGCCAGCACAGGTATGACGGGCCGAATGTGTGGTAAATTCCAGGATTTCGTAGACTGTACAGCTCAGAAACAGGCCATTCGGCCCAACAGTTCCATGCCAGTGTTTATGCTCCAAACGAGCCCCCTCCCATATTTCTTCATCTAACCCCATCACCATATCCTTCTATTCATTTCGCATCTCATTGAAACATATAAAATAGAATATAAGATTCGGAGGGGGCTTGACAGGATCGATGCTGAGAGATTGTTTCCCCTGGCTGGCGAGTGTCGAACAAAGGCGAACAGTCTTCGGACAAGGGGTCGGCCATTTACGACTGAGATTAGGAGAAATTTCTTCACTCAGAGGTTTGCGAATCTTTGGAATTCTCTCCCCCAGAGGGCTGTGGATGCTCAGTCGTTGAGTATGTTCAAGGCTGGGATTGATAGATTTTTGGACTTTAGGGGAATCAAGGGGTATGGGGATCGGGCGGGAAATTGGAGTTGAGGTGGAAGTTCAGCCATGATCTGATTGAATGGCGGAGCAGGCTCTCCCTCTCTCTGCATGTATCTCCCCTTAAATCCATCTTTGCTATTCGTCTCAACTATCCTTTGTGGTAGCAAGTTTCACATTCTCAGCACCATCTGGGGAAAGAAGTTTCTCCTGCATTCATTTTTCGATTCAATTCGATTTATTCGTAACTATCTTATAATAATGACCCCTGGTTCTGGTCTCCCCTACATCTTCTCTACGTCTACCCTATCAAACAGATCATTAATCTTAAAAACCTCGATCACGTAAGTCCTCAGTCTTCTCTTTTCGAGAGAAAAGAGCCCCAGCTTGTTCTCTCTTTCCTGACATGTGCAACCTCTCAGTTCTATGATATTGTTTGAGAAAACTGAGCTCGATGCACTCTAGAAATGTATTGCCCTTATGTCCCAGTCTATGTGAAAATTAAAATCTCCCTTCCTAACTGCTTTGCCTTTGCTGCAGGCTCCTCTGATCTCCGTATTTCTGTGTAGGCTCAATACTCCCTGTTTGAAGTATTTGTTTCATTAAATGAATGTTTTTCATGCCCCAGTTCACCTCAGTGTGTTGAGATCTCCAGTGTGATGGAGCTGTCTGCGGGTTCAGGTTATGATCAGCAACTTGATTCTGTGATCCGGGACTGACAGCGCACCCATTTTAAACTGGCATAAAATGTTCTAGGACTGACAGCCCAACCCTTTTAAACTGACACAGAGTTAACCGGCCACTTCCTAGAAGAGCTTCTGGCACTTTCAATTTGCTTTGCAAGTTGGCATTCCCGGGAAACAAATCCTCTGCAGCTGTCTATCAAAGGAACTGCTGGAGGGTAGCAATTTATGAAAATGTACAACATAGGCCTGAAATATCTGTAATCTCTGCAACAATGTATAACATAGGCCTGAAACATCTGTAATCTCTGCAACAATGAATAACGTAGGCCTCAAACATTTGTAATCGCTGCAACAATGTATATCATAGGCATGAAACATCTGTAATCTCTGCAACAATGAATACGTAGGGTTGAAACATTTGTAATCTCTGAAACAACGTGTAGCACAGGCCTGAATCATCTCTAATCTCTGTAAAATTGTATAACATAGGTCTGAAACATCTCTAATCTCTGTAAAATTGTATAACATAGGTCTGAAACATCTCTAATCTCTGTTACATTGTATAACATAGGCCTGAAACATCTCTAAACTCTGTAAAATTGTATAACATAGGCCTGAATCATCTCTAATCTTGATGCATCACTAAATCTGACCTCTCTCTCCTGCTCGCTGCTCGACTCTTTAATATCTCACCGAGTCAGGTCTCTCTTCCACCCGCCCCTCTCGGGCAGTCAGCAGCATGATTCCAAGTACCGAGAGCAGCACTTTCATCACACACAAATATATACAGTCACATGCACACACATACAAACACATATAGGCACATCCATACACAGAAAAGCACATCCACACACATAAAGTCACAGATGCGCACACACATACACACAAACATGAACATACACATACAGACAGGCACATACACACATATACACGCATATACATACATATAAAGTCACAGACACACACATAGGGCAAAAACACAAACATGTATATATATATATATATATATATATATATATATATATATAAAAAGGCACATACATACATATACACACACACACACTCATACGGGCACACACACACACACAGAAAGGCACATACACACACATACGGGAACATACACACATATATACACATACACACACATAAAGCCACACACACACACATAAAGGTAGATACGCACAAATATTCATACATACTCATACAGGCAAATACACACACATAAAGGCACATGGACACATATCAAGGCACATGCACAGACATACACATACACAAACATAAAGGTATAGAATCATGGAAAGCTAAAGCACAGAAGGAGGTAATTCGGCCCACTGTGTCCGTGCCGGCCGATAAAGAGCTATGCAGCTTAATCCCACTTTCCAGCACTTGGTCCGTAGCCGTGTAGGTTACGGCACTTCAAGTGCTCATCCAAGTGTTTTTTAAATGAGTTGCGAGTTTCTGCCACTTCCACCCTTTCAGGCAGTGAGTTCCAGACCCCCACCACCCTCTTGATGAATTTCTTTGTCCTCAACTCCCCTCTAATCCTTCTACCAATTCCTTTAAATCTGTGTCCCCTGGCACTGACATCTCTGCTAAGAGAAATAGGTAATTTTTATCCACTCTATCTAGTCCCATCATTATATTATGTACCTCAAGTAAATCTCTCCTCAGCCTCCTTTGTTCCAATGAAAACAAACCCCAGCCTATCCAATCTTTTCTCATAGCTAAAATTCTCCAGCCCTTGCAATGTCCTCGTAAATATCCTCTGCACCCTACTGAGTGCAATCACATCTTTCTTTTAATGTGTGACCAGAACAACACGCAGTATTCAAGCTGTGGCCTAACCAATGTTTTATACAGTTCTAGTATAACCTCCCTGCTCTTATATTCTATGCCTCGGCTAATAAAGGAATGTATTCCATATGCCTTCTTAAGCACCTTATCTACAAGTCCTGCTACCTTCAGGGATCTGCGGATATGCACTCCAAGGTCCCTTTGTTCCTCTACAACTCTCAGTATCCTCCCATTTATTGTTTATTCCCTTGCCTTGTTTGCCTTTCCCAAATGCATTATCTCACACTTCTCTGGATGGAATTCCATTTGCCACTTTTCTGCCCACCTGACTTGTCCATTAATATCTTCCTGCAGTCTACAGCTTTGCTCCTCACTGACAACAACACAGCCAATTTTTGTATCACCTGCAAACTTCTTGATCAAGCCCACCACATTCAAGTCCAAACCATTAATATATACCAGAAAAAGCAACGGACCGAGCACTGAACCTTGCGGAACCCGACTGAAAACAGCCTTCCAGTCGCAAAAATGCCCTTCGACCATGACCCTTTACTTCCTGCGACTGAGCCAATCAATCACTCTCCCTTGGATCACATGGGATTGTACTTTTTGACCAGTCTGCCATGTGGGAGCTTGTCAAAAGCCTTGCTAAAATCCATGTACACGAGATCAAACGCGTTACCCTCCTTCTTACCTGCTCAAAAAATTCAATCAAGTTATTCAGACACGACCCTCCCTTAACAAATCCAAGCTGACTGTCCTTGATTAACCCGTGCCTTTCTAAATGAAGGTTAATGTTATCCCTCAGAATCGATTCCAATAATTTGCCCACCACCGAGGTTAGACTGACTGGATATATTACTCTATCTATCTCTTTCTCCCTTTTTACACAATGGTACAGATTGAAGAGTCCTCCAATCCTCTGGCAAAATACCTGCAGCCAGGGAGGATTGGAAAATGATGGTCAGAACCTCCGCTAGTGCCTCCCTTGTTTTTTCTGAGCAGCCTGGGATACATTTCATCCGGGCCGAGTGATTTATCGACTGTCAAAAATTCCAATCTCCTTAATATTTCCTCTCTCGCTATGTTTATGCCATCCAATATTTCACACTCCTCCTTCTTAACTTCAATTCCTGCATTATCCCTCTCCTTTGTGAAGACAGAATTAAAGTATTCATTTAGAACCAGACCCACATTTTCCACCTCCACACATGGGTTAGCTTTTTGATCTCCAATAGTCTGTACTTTTTCCACAGTTATCCTCTTGCTCTTTATGCATTTATAAAACATTTTTTGGGTTTTCCATAATTTTAATTACCAGTATTATTCTTTGCTTTCCTAATTTCCTTTTAAATTTCACCTATTTAATTTAATTTCATTTTCCATACTCCTCTAGGCTTTCTGCAGTATTGAGCACTTGGTGTCTGACATAAGATTCCTTTTTTTTGCTTTATCTTACCCTGTATGCTACTTGTCACCCAGGAGGCTCTAGATTTGGCAGTCCCACCCTTTATCTTTGTGCCAACACGTTTACTCTGAAACCCTTGAATTTCCCTTTTAATGGCTCCGACTGCTCTGACACTGATTTACCTTCAAGTAGCTGTTTCTATTTCACTTTTGCTAAATCACTTCTCAGCTTAGTAAAATTGGCCTTAACCCAATATTGAACTTTAACTCCTGTTCTATCTCTCCTCCACCCGATTTCATCTAACCCTATCAGCATACCCTTCTGTTCATTTCTCCCTCGTGTGTTTATATCTGGATTTAAAAGGGATTTGGGTGTCCTTGTGGAGGAATCATAGAAAGTTAGCATGCAGGTACGAGAAACAATTAGGATGGCAAATGGCATGTTAGCCTTTATTGCAAGGGGGTTGGGTTAAATAGTAAGGGGGACTTGCTGCAATTGTACAGGGCTCTGGTGAGATCGCACCTGGAGTAATGTGTACAGTTTTGGCCTCCTTACCCAAAGAAAGATATACTTGCCAAAGAGAAGATTCAAAGAAGGTTCATTTGGTTAATTTCTGCTCCCTAGATTCATCTCTATTTGTGGAAATACGCTGAGCAAAATATCAGGTATTGCTTGCCAGCTATTCAAAAATTTCACATCAAATTAGAAAATGAACAAACAGATTCAGTAACAGAGACGGACTGTCAAAAATAAGGAGAAACAAGGTCCAAAAGATTCGCAGAGAGAACCAAATCAGAGGCATGGATAATTCATGGATGAAGAAGAGTGTGTAAATGTCACTTGAGGATGGAAGATAATAAAATTAGTTCAAGAATCGAGGCTGGATGAGACGTGGAGGCAGAGGTGCAGCAGAAGTTAGGACCAAAAGCAGGCTTCGCTCTCGAGCAATGTCAAAATCTTGCAGGATTCCATGCCACTGGTGGGCCTTGCACATCCTGAGCAGCTAATTTGCGAACTATGGGTGCAGAAGCTGTGATCAGCTCATGCAATGTGTTCAGAGTACAGGCTGGGATCAGTGTGAAAGTCTTTGTGTTTGGATCGTCCTGTTGCATCAGGGATCTTAACTTAGAAAGAAGACACGGATAGAGAGAAAAAGTGGGTAAGTGACAGACAGATAGGAAACAGTGACAGGTGGAAATAAGAGAGAGAGGGGGAGATTTAGAGAGAGAGAAAAGAGAGGGTAGGCGAGATAGAATGAGGCAGAGAGATAGAAAGGCGGGAGGGAAGGTAAAGCAGCAGAGATGGAAAGGAAGAGAATGAGGCAGAGAGAGAAAGACGAGCGAGAGACAGGAAAGCGGCAGAGTTGGCGAGAAAAAATGAGGCAGAGAGAAGAGAGAGGGACGATACAGATGGAGTGAGGGGGAATGAGAGCGAGGCAAGAAGAGGGAACGAGAGATAGAGAAGAGAGTAAAGCAGGAAGTGTAAGAGAGACGAGGCAGAGTGAAATAAGCGAGAGGTAGAGAGAGAGAGAGAGAGATTGAGAGACAGAAAAGAGAGACCCCGTCAAGGTGAATGAAAGAGGGAGAACGAGGCAGGGAGTGACAGCGCCAGAGTTAAATAAACAAATGCAGATAAATCAGATGTAGAGAAAGATGAAGCATAGAGAGAGATAAAATAAGTCAAAGAGAGAAAGAGTGAGTGAAAACGAGACCGAGGGAGGCGGCAGAGGCAGAGAGAGAGACAGAAGGTGGAATATGTTTTATCTTTGCTTCCCAACACAGTTAAATATTTCTTATATTTTTATTCTTCTATTATAAGAGCGCTGTTGGGTTATAATCACAGATTTTGAACCCATACCATTGTGTTCAGTAAGTAATGATTTTGACATAGTTACTGATGTCAGAGCAGCTTCATCCAACAGCATCGAGTTATACTGCCAGCTTCACATGGGTCTCTTTTCAATCGCCCTCAACACTGGTATATCAAACTCTCCCAGGGCAGGTACGGCAAGGGTTAGATAGAGAGTGAAGCCCCCTCTACACTGTCTCCATCAAATACTCCCAGGGCAGGAAGAGCACGGGTTAGATTCAAAGTTGAAGCTCCCGCTTCAATGACCAATCAAGCAATCTGATGGACCTGATGCAATGTGTGTCGCCTTCCAACCTTCTGAAGAAACCCGGTCAAGTGAGATATCTTGAACCTTGAACGCCTGTCTTATTTCAGTAACTTTCTGAATGTGTTATTAGGCACTTTCAGAGATTCCCTGCTCTGGTCTCCTCTTCTCATTACCTACGATTCCCACATCTTCCCGCAGTCTCATAAGACCCCTGAGCACGCAAACCTGGGACACAATGATCCAAAAGAGAAACAAGACACGGATATGAAGCTGTGATCAATGCAGTGAGATTTATTTCTGAGTACAGCCCATTATTCAGACAGCAGTAATACAGGGTCAGAGGGTTATGGGACGCACACAATCAAACAGAGCCTGCTCCCCGTGAACGAAGGGTTCATTCAGTGAGAACTTGGAGCGCTTGAGCTGGTGAGAATCCATCACTGGATCTTTAACTAGTTCGGTCTGCAACATTGGAACCCATCGTGGCAGATCAGCAGCAGAGTCGCCTCGTTTGTGTTACAAGATCCCTCACGACACATTGCTCCAACCGAGCTACAGTTGAACAAGTGCACTAAAATCCAAAATGAAGAGTTAATTAATTGACCGTTCTGAACACAGAGGGTGGGAGATCAATGAGAAAACATGAAGCTGAGTCTGTCCGTGTTACTGGGACTGACTCTGCACCACACATGAACCTCAGCTCATTTGTACTTCATTAAACCTCACATTGACCTCTCCCCGACCTGCAGAGACTCACTCTTTGTTCTCAAGGACAGCCCAATAGGTTTTCCACAGAATGGAGCCCACCATTCCCGCTCTCTGAGACCAGAGACAAAGAAAAGAAAGATCTGACATTTATATAGAGCCTTTCCCGTCAACAGAAGGGTCGAAGGTGTTTCAAAGACAAAGGATTATTTCTGAAGTGCCGACACTTTTTTGAAACCAAATTGCTCACAGCAAAGTCCCACAAACAGCAAATGAGACTTGACAGTGTGGGGAGTTTCTGGTCATGTTCGTTGAGAGAGTAATGTTGGTCCAGGACACCAGGAGAACTCCCAGCTCTTCAAATAATGCCACCAAATGTTTGCTGCCCCATGAACGGGAAGACAAGGTCTCCGTTTAACGATTCATTCAAAAAATGACACCTCTAACAGTGCAGCACTCCCCCAGTGCTGGGCTGTATGTACTGGAGTGGCACATCAACCCACAACATGTTCACTCAATTCCCAACTGAGGCAAACTGACACCCGGCGACTGAAACTTGATAGTTTCACCGTTGATTCCTCTACTTAGTTCATGTCCTCACATTCTGATCTCTATGAAGACTGCAGAATTATTAGGATTCAGAAACCTGTTTTGAAACCCTTTTGATCCAATCCCCTCCCCTCATGTTATGAAAATCTGACTCGTGTCTGGGGTCCGGTTCCACAGATGCCTCCAGTATCGCTCCCAATTCACCATTCTTCATCTGGGTCTGAGCAGTGAGTGTGAGGGAAAGGGGCTGAAGGAGTTCCTGATGCCGTTCGCACTCTCACACTTTGTAGCAGGTAGCACTGATCGGGAGCAGGAACTGTGTGTTTCGCCCTCCGTAATACCTGGGCACTGAGGCCAATTACTGAGTCTCCCAAACAGGTCAATGCTCCGGCTGAGATCCACTGACTTGGCACTGGCCAGTAATTTGTGCTTTAATTCCTGGTCTGTTTGGATCATCAAACAACACCCACCATCCCCACGACCCGCTCAGGTACCGACTAAACAATCGGGGGATTTAGTTGGTTCAGGTTAAATTCTTCAATCATTCTTACAATAATATTAATTTAACCAATCAAACCGTAAGCTTCATTCAGATCATAAAATAGTTTAAACAAAACTTGGTGCTGAGAGATCAGAGAAACTTACGTATGGTACTTCCGACAAATGCTCTTCCTTCCAACCTCCACCGATCAGCAGGGATGGACTGAGTCAGCACCAGGACTCCAAATACCAAGAGCAGGACTTTCATCATCTTCCGCTGAGTTCCTCAGAGTCAGGGTCAGACGGCTGGAGTTCACAAGTTCTGTATCTGGACTCAGAGAGTTTGCTGTATTTATAATCGCATACACGGGGAGGGACTCTCTGAAAATATTCGGAGAAAACGAATTTCCCTTCTGTGTAACCGTGAATCAGTTGGCAGCTTGCCTCAGTTGGCAGTTCTCTATCTTTCAGATCACAAGGTTGTGTTTTTGGCCCCACTTCTGGTTTTAAAACTCGAGCTGATCTGACAGGATGTGCCAGGCACACAAGCAGGACATTTCACCCTTAACTCCACCCGAAGTATTGCATCCACATGAGCTCGAAATCAGACCCCTCTTTCATGCACGCTCCCCGTGCACTTTAATATTTCACGGTCTGATCTCTGTTCCACCGGTAAACAGACACAGAATGATCCGGGACTGACAGCACATCCCTTTTAAACAGGGATAGAATGATCCGAGACTAACAGCAAACCCCTTTTAAACAGATACAGAATGATCCGGGACTGACAGCAAACCCCTTTTAAACAGGGACAGAATGATCCGGAACGAACAGCAAACCCTTTTTAACCAGACACAGAATGATCCGGAAGTGACAGCGCATCCCTTTTAAATAAAAACTAAATGATTGGGGATTGAAGTTGAGGAGGAGTGTGAAATATTGGATGGGATAAACATAGTGAGAGAGGAAGTATTAAGAGAATTAACTTCTTTGAAACTGGATAAATCACTCGGGCCGGATGAAATGTATCAGAGGCCGTTAAAAGAAGTCAGGGAGGAAATAGCGGAGGCTTGAACAAACATTGTTCAAACTTTACTGGATCCAGGGGCAGTGCAGGAGTATTGGAGGACTGCGAACATTGTACCGCTGTTTAAAAAGGGAGTGAGGGATAGGCCGATTATTACAGGCCAGTCAGCCTAAACTCAGTGGTTGGCAAATTATTGGTATCAATTCTGAGGAACGGGATATACTGTCACTTAGAAAGGCATGAACTGATCAAGGACAGTCAGCACGGATTTGTTAAGGGGAGATCGTGTCTGACTAACTGGATGGAATGTTTCGATGAGGTGACAAGGAGGATCGATGAGAGTAGCGCAATTGATGTAGTCTACATGGATTTTAACAAGGCTTTTGACAAGGTCCCACATGGCAGATTGATCAAAAAAGTAAAGGCCCATGGGATCCAAGGGAGAGTGGCAAATTGGATCCGAAATTGGCTCTTTTGCAGGAAGCAAATTGTAATGGTTGACGGATATTTTTGCCACTGGAAGGCTGTTTCCAGTGGGGTGCCGCACTGCTCGGTACCAGGTCCTTTTCTTTTTGTGGTATACATTAACGATTTCGACTTAAACGTAGGGGGCATGATTAAGAAATTTGCGGATGAAACAAAGATAGGCCATGTGGTTGACAGTGATGAGGAAAGCTGTCGACTGCAGGAAGGTATCAATGTACTGGTCAGGTGGGCAGAAAAGTGGCGAATGGAATTCAATCCGGAGAGCAAACAAGGCAAGGGAATACACAATAAATGAGAGGATACTGTGAGGTATAGATGAAGTGAGGGACCTTGGAGTGCATGTCGACAGATCCCTGAAGGTTGCAGGAAAGGTTGATAAGGTGGTTAAGAAGGCATATGGAATGCTTTCCTTTGTTAGCCCAGGCATAGAATATAAAAGCAGGGATGTTACGCTGGAACTGTATAAAACACAACTGAGGCCACCATTTGAGTACTGCGCACAGTTCTGATCACCACATTACTGGAAGGATGTAATTGCACGAGAGAGGCTGCAGAGGAGATTTCCGAGGATGTTGCCAGGACTGGAGAATTTTACCTCGGCTGGTGTTGTTTTCCTTGTAATAGAGGAGGCGGAGGGGTGATTTGATTGAGGTATCCTAAATTATTTGGGGCCGAGATAGAGCAGGTAGGAAGGACCTATTTCCCTTAGTGGAGGGGTCAATAATCAGGGTGCATGAATTTAAAGTGATTTGTAGAATGTTTAGAGCGGAAATGAGGATTCTTTTTTCACCCAGAGAGTGGTGGGCGTCTGGAACACACTGCCTGAGAGGGTGGTAGAGGCAGAAACCCTCAACTCATTTAAAAAATGCCTGGATGTGCACCTGAAGAGCCTTGACCAACAGGACCATGGACAAAATGCGGGAAGGTGGGATTGGGCTGGGTGGCTCGTTTCTCAGCTGGCGCGTACACGATGGGGAGAATGGCCTCATTCTGTTGCGGAATTTTTCTATGACTCTATGATTCTAGGCATGGAATGATCTGGGACCGACAGCGCACGCCTTTTAAACAACCACAGAATGATTCGGGGCTGACAGCACACCCCTTTTAAACAGGCCCAGAATGATCCGGGACTGACAGCACACCCCTTTAAAGAGGCCCAGAATGATCCTGGTCTGACAGCACACCCCATTTAAACAGACACAGAATGATCCGGGTCTGACAGCACACCCCATTTAAACAGAAACAGAATGATTCGGGACTGACAGAACACCCATTCTAAACAGGCACAGAATGATTCGGGACTGACAGCACACCCCAACTAAACAGGCACAGAATGATCCGGGACTGACAACACATCCCTTTTAAACAGGCCCAGAGCGATCCGTGACTGACAGCACATCCCTTTTAAACAGGCCCAGATTGATCCTGGACTGGTATATATTAATCATCTGGACTTGGGTATACAGGATATAATTTGAAAGTTAGCAGAAGAGACGAAACTCAGAAACGGGGTAAACAATGTAGAGGATAGTAACAGTCTTCAGGAGGACACAGACAGACTGGTGAAATGGGTCCATCCATGGCAGATGTAAATTAACGAAGAAAAGTGTGAAGTGATACGTTTGCTCGAAGAATAGGAGAGACAATGTGGGGGAACAGAGCGATCTGTGGGTATATGTTCACAAATCTTTGAAGGTGGCAGGACAAGTTGAGAAGGCAGTAAAAGATGAGAGATCCCGGACTTTATTAATAGAGGATAGAAGACAAATAGAAGAATAATATACTAAAACATTATAAAACACTGCTTTGGCCTCAACGGGAGTATTATATCCAATCTGAGCACCGCACTTTAGCAAGGATGTCAAAGCCTCAGAGAAGGTACAGAAGAGATTTACCAGATTGATTCCTGGGATGAGGGACTTCAATTATGTGGAGTGACTGAAGAAACTGCTTTTTTTCTCCTTCGAACAAAAAAATGTTAAGGGGTGATTTGATAGAGGTATGAAAATCATTAACAGTTTTGATAGAGTAAATAATTAGAAGCTGTTTGCAGTAGCAAACGGCTCGGTAACCAAAGGACTCAGATTTAAGATGATCGGCAAAAGAGCCAGTGAAGATATGCAGTCGTTTTTATTTCGCAGCGAGTTGTAATGATCTGGAATGCGCTGCCTGAAAAGTGGTGGAAGCAGATTCAATAGTAACTTTCATACTAATGTGTAAAAGGGAATTGGATAAATCCTTGAAGGGTAAAAAATTGCAGGGCTTTGAGGAAAGAGCAGTGAAATGAGATTAATTGAACAGGCCTTTCACAGAGCTGTCACAGGCACGATGGGGTCAAGTCTTTGAAAACTGTGTAATATCGGCCTGAATCATCTCTCATCTGTACAACAATGTGTAACATAGCCTGAATCATCTCTAATGTACACAACAATGTGTAACATAGGCCTGAAAGTTCTCCAATGGACACAACAATGTGTATCATAGGCCTGAAACATCAATAATACATCCAACAATGTGTAACATAGGCCTGAATCATCTCTCATAGAAACAACAACGTGTAACATAGGCCTGAAACTTCTCTAATGCATACAACAATGTGTAACATAGGCCTGAATCACATCTAATGTATACAACAATGTGTAACATAGTCCTGAATCATCTCTCATAGAAACAACAACGTGTAACATAGGCCTGAAACTTCTCTAATGCATACAACAATGTGTAACATAGGCCTGAATCAACTCTAATGTATACAACAATGTGCAACATAGGCCTGAATCATCTCTAATATACACAACAATGTGTAACATAGGCCTGAATCATCTCTGATGGACACAACAATGTGTAACATAGGCCTGAATCATCTCTAATGTACACAACAATGTGTAACATAGGCCTGAATCATCTCTAATGCACACAACAATGTGTAACATAGGCCTGAATCATCTCTAATGTACACAACAATGTGTAACATAGGCCTGAAACATCTCGAATGTACACAACAATGTGTAACACAGGCCTGAAACATCACTAATCTCTGAACCACTGTGTAACATAGGCTTGAAACATCGGCAATCATTGCAACAATGTATAAAATAGGCCTGAAACATCTGCAATCGTTTCGACAACTTGTAACATAGGCCTGCATCATTTCCAATCCCTGCAACAATGTATAACATAGCTCTGAAACATCGCTATCTCAACAATAATATATGACTTAGGCCAGAAACGTCTCTAATATTTGCAACAATATATAAAATAGGCCTGAAACATCTCGAATTACGACAACAATGTATAACATGGGTCTAAAACTTCTCTTAACTCCACAAAAATATATAACAGGCTTGAAACATTTCTATTGTCTGCAACAATATATATCATGTGCCTGAAACACATTTAATCTCGACATCAATGTATGCAATAATGCTAAAACTTCTCTAATCTCAACAACAATGTGTACCATAAACCAGAAACGTCTCTAATCTCTTAAACAATGTATACAATAAGTCTGAAACTTCTCTAAATGCTACAACAATGTATAACATGGGCCTATATCAGCTCCAATATCTACAACAATGTACAACATGGGCCTGAAACATATATAATCTCTGCAACAATATGTAACATAGGCCTTAAACATATCTAATCTCTACAGCAATGTATAAAAAAGAACTAAAGCATCTTTAATCTCAACAAAAATGTGTTACACATGCCAGAAAAATCTTTACTCTCTGCAACAATATAAGAAAAAGGCCTGAAACCATTCTAAACTCAACAATAATATATAACATAGGCAGCAAGCGGCTCTGATATTTGCAACAAGATATAAAATAGGCATGAATCATCTCTAATATCTATAGCAATGTACAATATAGGCCAGGATCATTTCTAATCTCTGCAACAAGATGTAACATAGGCTTAAAACATCGGTAACATCTGTTACAATGTATAACAAAGACCTGAATCATTTCCAATGCCTAAAACAACGTGTAACGTAGGACTGAAACATCACTAATCTGTAAAACAAGGTGGGACACAGGCCCGAAACATTTCTACCCATTGCAACAATGAGCAACAAAGCCCTCAACTATCTGTAATTTTTGCAACAATGTATAACATTATCCTGAAACAGCTGGCATCTCTACAACAATGTGCAACATCGGCCTGAAATATCTGCAATCGCTACAGCAATATATAACATGGTCCTCAAAAATCACTAATTTATACAACAATAGATAAAATTGACCTGGAACATCTCTAATCTCTACAACAATGCATAACATCGGCCTGCAACAATGTAGAAAATGGGCCTGATACAACTCTAATCATAGAAACATAGAAACATAGAAAATAGGAGCAAGAGGAGGCCATTCGGCCCTTCGGGCCTGCTCCGCCATTCAAAATGATCATGGCTGATCGTCTAACTCAGTATCCTGTTCCCGCTTGTACCCCATATCCCTTTAGCATTAAGAAATATATCTATCTCCTTCTCAAATACATCTAATGACTTGGCCTCCACTGCCTTCTGTGGTAGAGAATTCCACAGGTTCACCACCCTCTGAATGAAGAAATCTCTCCTCATCTCGGTTGTGAATGGCACACCCCGTATCCTGAGACTGTGACCGCTGTTTCTGGACTCCCCAGCTATCGGGAACATCCTCCCTGCATCGAGTCTGTCGAGTCCTGTTAGAATTTTATGTGTTTCGATGACATCACACTTCATTCTTCTAAACTCTGGTAAATACAGGCCGAGTCGTCCCAATCTCTCCTCATACGTCAGTCCTGCCATCCCAGGAATCAGTCTGGTAAACCTTCGTTGCACTCCCTCCATGGCAAGGACATCCTTCCTCAGATAAGGAGACCAAAACTGCACACATGCTCCAGATGTGGTCTCACCAAGTCCCTGTATAACTGCACAAAGACATCCCTGCTCCTGTACTCAAATCCTATTGCAATGAAGGCCAACATACCATTCGCCTTCCGAACTGCTTGCTGCATCTGAATTCTTGCTTTCAGCGACTGGTGTACAAGGACACCCAGGTCTCATTGCACCTCCCCTTTTCACAATCTATCACCATTCAGATAATAATCACTACAAAAATGTATGACAAAGGGTTAAAACGTCTCCAATCCCTACAGTAATGTATGACATAAGCCTGAAACATCTCCAATCTCTTGCAACAGTGTATAACATATGTCTGAAATATATCTAATTTCGACATCAATGTGTAACATAGGTCTGGAACATCTCTCATCTCTGCAACGATGTGCAGCATATGCTTGAAAAATCTCTAATCTATAAAACCATGCATCGCACAGGCCTGTAACATGTCTAATCTCTCCAATAATGTGTAACGTTGTCTTGACGCATCTGTAATCCCTACAAAAATGTATAACATAGGTATGAAATGTTTATAACCTCGTCATCAATGTTTAAAATAGGGCTGACACATCTCCAATCTCAACAACAATATGTACCATAAACCAGAAACATCTCTAATCTCTGAAACGATGTACAATGTCGGTCTGAAACGTCTGTAAACTCTACAACAATATATAACATTGGCCTCAAATA
Source organism: Heptranchias perlo (assembly GCF_035084215.1). Lineage (NCBI taxonomy): Eukaryota > Metazoa > Chordata > Chondrichthyes > Hexanchiformes > Hexanchidae > Heptranchias > Heptranchias perlo. Next base: position 21,539,579 of record NC_090370.1, read on the forward strand.
TCTCTAATCTCCAGAACAATCTGTAAAATAGGCCCGAAACATCTGTGATCGTTGCAACACTGTATAACATGGCCCTGTCACTTTTATATGTTGTAATATTATGTAACACATTGTTGTAGAGATTAGAGATGTTTCAGGCCTATGTTAGACATTTTCCGAGATTAGAAATGTTTCCAGCCTATGTTATAGATTGCTTTTGAGCTTCGAGATGTTTGAGGGCCTTGTTACACATTTTTGAAGAGATTACAGATGTTTCAGGCCTATGTTACACATTGTTGTAGAGATTGAAGATGTTTGAAGCCGACTTTAGACATTGTAGTAGAGATTAGACATCTATCAGGACGATGCTGCACGTTGCAGTAGCGATTACAGACGTTCCAGCCTGTGTTACACGTTGTTGTATAGATAACATGTTTCAGGCCTATATTACACATTGTTATGGAGATTAGAAATGTTTCTAGCTCATGTGATACATTGTTGTTGGGATTGCAGATGTTTCAAGCCTATGTTACGCATCTTTGTACAGATTAGAGACGTTCCAGGTCTATTTTTTTACATTGTTGTAAAGATTTGAGTTTTTTCAGGCCTTTGTTACGCATTGTTGTAGAGATTAGAGAGGTTCCAGGTCTATTTTACACAATGTTGTCGAGATTAAAAATGTCTCAGGCCTACGTTATACATTGTTGCAGAGATTGCAGATGATTCAGGCCGACGTTACGGGTTGTTGTCGAGATTAGAGATGTTCTAGTCCTATGTTGCACATTGCTATAGAGATTAGAGATGCTTCAGGCCTATATTTCACATTGCTTTATCGATTACAAATGTTCAGGCCTGTGTTACCATAGTTGTATCGAAGACCGATGTTTCAGTCCCATGTTGTACATTGTTGCGAAGATAACAGTTATTTCAGGTCTGCGTTGCACATTTTTGCAATGAAAAGTGGTCATTTAGGTCTGTGTTCCACATCGTTGTAGAGATTAGTGCTGTTTCTGGCCTATGTGATACATTGTTTCAGAAATTAGAGATGTTTCAGGCCTCTCTTACACACTGTTGCGAAGATTACAGACGTTTCAGGTCTCTTGCACAATTTTGCAATGAGTAGAAATGATTGAGTCCTTTGTTACACATTGTTCTGGAGATTGGAGATGTTCCAGGCCCATGTTATACAATGTTGTCGAGATTAGAGATGCTCCAGGCCTATGTTGCATATTGTTGTAGATATTGGAGCTGCTAAAGGCCTATGTTACACATTGTTGCAGTCATTGCATATATTCCAGGCCTTTATTACATCACGTTGTGGAGATGACAGATGTTTCAGGCCCATGTTGCACATTTTTGCAATGAATAGAGGTAATTAGGCCTATGATACATGCTGTTGCAGAAATTAGAAATGTTTCAGGCCCATGTTATACATTATAGCAAAAATTACCGAAGTTTCTTGTCGATGTTAGAGGTTGTTGTGGAGGTTAGTTTTGATTCAGGCTTATGTTTTATATCGTTGCAGAGATTGGAGATGTTTCAGGCCTATCTTACACATTGTTGTACAGTTGTAAACAATTTTACAACACCAAGTTATAGTCCAGCAATTTTATTTTAAATTCACAAGCTTTCGGAGATTTTCTCCTTCCTCAGGCAAATGTTTCAAGATCTCCTTGAAGCCTACGCATTTATACATATTGAACAATAATAAATGGTGTTTACAGACTGCCCCTGCAACTGCCCGTTGCCAAGGCAATCACCGTGTTCAGACAGAGAGGTGTTACCTGCAGAACCTCCGAATACACATTCAATAAAAAAACAAACAGGGAAAAAAAACAGAGAAAAAAAACACAGAGAGAGGCAGAAACATCCGGAAGGCAGAGAGAGCCAGCAAATGACCCATTATATTAAAAACAGATAACATTTGTTCGCTGGTGGGGTAACGTGTAGCGTGACATGAACCCAAGATCCCGGTTGAGGCCGTCCTCATGGGTGCGGAACTTGGCTATCAATTTCTGCTCGACGATTTTGCGTTGTCGTGTGTCTCGAAGGCCGCCTTGGAGTACGCTTACCCGAAGGTCGGTGGATGAATGTCCATGACTGCTGAAGTGTTCCCCGACTGGGAGGGAACCCTCCTGTTTGGCGATTGTTGCGCGGTGTCCGTTCATCCGTTGTCGCAGCGTCTGCATGGTCTCGCCAATGTACCATGCTCTGGGGCATCCTTTCCTGCAACGTATGAGGTAGACAACGTTGGCTGAGTCACAGGAGTATGAACCATGCACCTGGTGGGTGGTGTCATCTCGTGTGATGGTGGTATCTGTGTCGATGATCTGGCATGTCTTGCAGAGGTTACCGTGGCAGGGTTGTGTGGCGTCGTGGACGCTGTTCTCTTGAAAGCTAGGTAGTTTGCTGCGAACGATGGTCTGTTTGAGGTTGGGTGGCTGTTTAAAGGCGAGTAGTGGAGGTGTGGGGATGGCCATAGCGAGGTGTTTGTCCTCATTGATGACATGTTGAAGGCTGCGGAGAACATGGCGTAGTTTCTCCGCTCCGGGGAAGTACTGGACGACAAAGGGTACTCTGTTGGTTGCGTCCCGTGTTAGTCTCCTGAGGAGGTCTATGCGATTTTTTGCTGTGGCCCGTCGGAACTGTCGATCGATGAGTCGAGCGTCATATCCCGTTCTTACTAGGGCGTCTTTCAGCGTCTGTAGGTGTCCATCGCGTTCCTCCTCGTCTGAGCAGACCCTGTGTATTCGCAGGGCCTGTCCATAGGGGATGGCCTCTTTGACGTGGTTAGGGTGGAAGCTGGAAAAGTGGAGCATCGTGAGGTTGTCCGTGGGCTTGCGGTAGAGTGAGGTGCTGAGGTGCCCGTCTTTGATGGAGATTCGTGTGTCCAAGAAAGAAACTGATTCTGAGGAGTAGTCCATGGTGAGCTTGATGGTGGGATGGAACTTGTTGATGTTATCGTGTAGTCTCTTTAGTGATTCCTTGCCGTGGGTCCATAGAAAGAAAATGTCGTCGATGTATCTGGTGTATAGTGTTGGTTGGAGGTCTTGTGCAGTGAAGAAGTCCTGCTCGAACTTGTGCATGAAAATGTTGGCGTATTGGGGTGCGAATTTGGTCCCCATGGCTGTTCCGTGTGTTTGGGTAAAGAACTGGTTATCGAAGGTGAAGACATTGTGATCCAGGATGAAGCGGATGAGTTGTAGGATGGCTTCCGGAGATTGGCTGTTGTTGGTGTTGAGTATTGATGCTGTCGCAGCGATGCCGTCATCGTGGGGGATACTGGTGTATAGTGCCGAGACGTCCATCGTGGTGAGAAGTGTTCCTGGTTCAACTGGTCCGTGGGTACTGAGTTTTTGTAGGAAGTCTGTAGTGTCACGACAGAAGCTGGGGGTTCCCTGTACGATGGGTTTCAGGATGCCCTCGATGTATCCAGAGAGGTTCTCACACAGGGTTCCGTTGCCTGATACGATGGGACGTCCGGGTGTGTTGGCTTTGTGTATCTTTGGGAGGCAGTAGAAGTCTCCCACGCGGGGATTACGTGGGATGAGAATGCGTAGGATGCTTTGAAGGTCTGGATCGAAGGTCTTGATCAGTTTGTTGAGCTGGTGGGTGTGTTCTTTGGTCGGATCTGCGGGTAACCGTCTGTAGTGTTCCTGGTTGTCCAGTTGTCGGTATGCTTCTTTGCAATAGTCTGTTCTGTTCTGTATGACTATGGCTCCTCCTTTGTCCGCTGGTTTGATGACGATGTTGCGGTTGGTCTTGAGAGCATTGATGGCGTTGCGTTGTGCTCGGGTGACATTCTGGACTGTCTTCTGAGTGCGGCTGATGAATCTGGCATTGACGCATTTCCTGACAGCTTGAGCATACATGTCCAGCTGAGGGCAGCGACCCTCCGGAGGAGTCCAGTTTGACTCTTTCCTCTTCGGTTGCTGTACCGCGGATCCCTCTGTCTGCTGTTCCGGATCGTCGATTGTCTCATTGGGTTCGCTGCTGAAATCTTGGGGTTTGTGGTAGAATTCCCGGAGCCTCATTCTCCTGATGAATTCCTCTGTGTCCGCCGCGAGACTAGTGGGGTCCATTTTGGTAGTGGGGCAGAAATTGAGCCCTCGGCTGAGAACTTCGATTTCGTCTGGTTGAAGGGTGTGGTCGGATAAATTGACAATAGACTTCCCTGTGGTTGCAACCGTGGTACCAGGGGAAGCTTGGTCGTTGCTGGTGGTGATGCCGAGTTTCTCAAGCTTCCTGCTCTTGGTTTTCATGTAGGCAGCGTAGTTCCGTTGCCTCGTCTGTTTGGCGGTATAACGTAGCTGGTCTGCTGTGTCCTGAGTACAGGTTGAGAGTATGGACTCTATCTTGGTTTCGAGGTTGTGGCGTCTGCTGTAGAGTTGGTGTATGAGATGGTTGCGGAGTGTGCGAGAGGTACGGCGGCAGAGTCTCTCAGCGTAATCCGAGTTGTATGTGGACTTGAGTGGGTTCGTGATCTGGAGTCCTTTCGGGATCTTGTCTGCTTTCTTGCAGCTCTGTAAAAACTTGATGTCTGTGTCTAAATGCGCGATCTTCTTGGATATCCTTTCCACTGTGAGCCGGCAGTTTGTGGTGTCGATGGTAGTCATGATGTGGAGATGCCGGTGATGGACTGGGGTTGACAATTGTAAACAATTTTACAACACCAAGTTATAGTCCAGCAATTTTATTTTAAATTCACAAGCTTTCGGAGATTTTCTCCTTCCTCAGGCAAATGTTTCAAGATCTCCTTGAAGCCTACGCATTTATACATATTGAACAATAATAAATGGTGTTTACAGACTGCCCCTGCAACTGCCCGTTGCCAAGGCAATCACCGTGTTCAGACAGAGAGGTGTTACCTGCAGAACCTCCGAATACACATTCAATAAAAAAACAAACAGGGAAAAAAAACAGAGAAAAAAAACACAGAGAGAGGCAGAAACATCCGGAAGGCAGAGAGAGCCAGCAAATGACCCATTATATTAAAAACAGATAACATTTGTTCGCTGGTGGGGTAACGTGTAGCGTGACATGAACCCAAGATCCCGGTTGAGGCCGTCCTCATGGGTGCGGAACTTGGCTATCAATTTCTGCTCGACGATTTTGCGTTGTCGTGTGTCTCGAAGGCCGCCTTGGAGTACGCTTACCCGAAGGTCGGTGGATGAATGTCCATGACTGCTGAAGTGTTCCCCGACTGGGAGGGAACCCTCCTGTTTGGCGATTGTTGCGCGGTGTCCGTTCATCCGTTGTCGCAGCGTCTGCATGGTCTCGCCAATGTACCATGCTCTGGGGCATCCTTTCCTGCAACGTATGAGGTAGACAACGTTGGCTGAGTCACAGGAGTATGAACCATGCACCTGGTGGGTGGTGTCATCTCGTGTGATGGTGGTATCTGTGTCGATGATCTGGCATGTCTTGCAGAGGTTACCGTGGCAGGGTTGTGTGGCGTCGTGGACGCTGTTCTCTTGAAAGCTAGGTAGTTTGCTGCGAACGATGGTCTGTTTGAGGTTGGGTGGCTGTTTAAAGGCGAGTAGTGGAGGTGTGGGGATGGCCATAGCGAGGTGTTTGTCCTCATTGATGACATGTTGAAGGCTGCGGAGAACATGGCGTAGTTTCTCCGCTCCGGGGAAGTACTGGACGACAAAGGGTACTCTGTTGGTTGCGTCCCGTGTTAGTCTCCTGAGGAGGTCTATGCGATTTTTTGCTGTGGCCCGTCGGAACTGTCGATCGATGAGTCGAGCGTCATATCCCGTTCTTACTAGGGCGTCTTTCAGCGTCTGTAGGTGTCCATCGCGTTCCTCCTCGTCTGAGCAGACCCTGTGTATTCGCAGGGCCTGTCCATAGGGGATGGCCTCTTTGACGAGGTTAGGGTGGAAGCTGGAAAAGTGGAGCATCGTGAGGTTGTCCGTGGGCTTGCGGTAGAGTGAGGTGCTGAGGTGCCCGTCTTTGATGGAGATTCGTGTGTCCAAGAAAGAAACTGATTCTGAGGAGTAGTCCATGGTGAGCTTGATGGTGGGATGGAACTTGTTGATGTTATCGTGTAGTCTCTTTAGTGATTCCTTGCCGTGGGTCCATAGAAAGAAAATGTCGTCGATGTATCTGGTGTATAGTGTTGCTTGGAGGTCCTGTGCAGTGAAGAAGTCCTGCTCGAACTTGTGCATGAAAATGTTGGCGTATTGGGGTGCGAATTTGGTCCCCATGGCTGTTCCGTGTGTTTGGGTAAAGAACTGGTTATCGAAGGTGAAGACATTGTGATCCAGGATGAAGCGGATGAGTTGTAGGATGGCTTCCGGAGATTGGCTGTTGTTGGTGTTGAGTATTGATGCTGTCGCAGCGATGCCGTCATCGTGGGGGATACTGGTGTATAGTGCCGAGACGTCCATCGTGGTGAGAGGTAACACCTCTCTGTCTGAACACGGTGATTGCCTTGGCAACGGGCAGTTGCAGGGGCAGTCTGTAAACACCATTTATTATTGTTCAATATGTATAAATGCGTAGGCTTCAAGGAGATCTTGAAACATTTGCCTGAGGAAGGAGAAAATCTCCGAAAGCTTGTGAATTTAAAATAAAATTGCTGGACTATAACTTGGTGTTGTAAAATTGTTTACAATTGTCAACCCCAGTCCATCACCGGCATCTCCACATCATGACTACCATCGACACCACAAACTGCCGGCTCACAGTGGAAAGGATATCCAAGAAGATCGCGCATTTAGACACAGACATCAAGTTTTTACAGAGCTGCAAGAAAGCAGACAAGATCCCGAAAGGACTCCAGATCACGAACCCACTCAAGTCCACATACAACTCGGATTACGCTGAGAGACTCTGCCGCCGTACCTCTCGCACACTCCGCAACCATCTCATACACCAACTCTACAGCAGACGCCACAACCTCGAAACCAAGATAGAGTCCATACTCTCAACCTGTACTCAGGACACAGCAGACCAGCTACGTTATACCGCCAAACAGACGAGGCAACGGAACTACGCTGCCTACATGAAAACCAAGAGCAGGAAGCTTGAGAAACTCGGCATCACCACCAGCAACGACCAAGCTTCCCCTGGTACCACGGTTGCAACCACAGGGAAGTCTATTGTCAATTTATCCGACCACACCCTTCAACCAGACGAAATCGAAGTTCTCAGCCGAGGGCTCAATTTCTGCCCCACTACCAAAATGGACCCCACTAGTCTCGCGGCGGACACAGAGGAATTCATCAGGAGAATGAGGCTCCGGGAATTCTACCACAAACCCCAAGATTTCAGCAGCGAACCCAATGAGACAATCGACGATCCGGAACAGCAGACAGAGGGATCCGCGGTACAGCAACCGAAGAGGAAAGAGTCAAACTGGACTCCTCCGGAGGGTCGCTGCCCTCAGCTGGACATGTATGCTCAAGCTGTCAGGAAATGCGTCAATGCCAGATTCATCAGCCGCACTCAGAAGACAGTCCAGAATGTCACCCGAGCACAACGCAACGCCATCAATGCTCTCAAGACCAACCGCAACATCGTCATCAAACCAGCGGACAAAGGAGGAGCCATAGTCATACAGAACAGAACAGACTATTGCAAAGAAGCATACCGACAACTGGACAACCAGGAACACTACAGACGGTTACCCGCAGATCCGACCAAAGAACACACCCACCAGCTCAACAAACTGATCAAGACCTTCGATCCAGACCTTCAAAGCATCCTACGCATTCTCATCCCACGTAATCCCCGCGTGGGAGACTTCTACTGCCTCCCAAAGATACACAAAGCCAACACACCCGGACGTCCCATCGTATCAGGCAACGGAACCCTGTGTGAGAACCTCTCTGGATACATCGAGGGCATCCTGAAACCCATCGTACAGGGAACCCCCAGCTTCTGTCGTGACACTACAGACTTCCTACAAAAACTCAGTACCCACGGACCAGTTGAACCAGGAACACTTCTCACCACGATGGACGTCTCGGCACTATACACCAGTATCCCCCACGATGACGGCATCGCTGCGACAGCATCAATACTCAACACCAACAACAGCCAATCTCCGGAAGCCATCCTACAACTCATCCGCTTCATCCTGGATCACAATGTCTTCACCTTCGATAACCAGTTCTTTACCCAAACACACGGAACAGCCATGGGGACCAAATTCGCACCCCAATACGCCAACATTTTCATGCACAAGTTCGAGCAGGACTTCTTCACTGCACAAGACCTCCAACCAACACTATACACCAGATACATCGACGACATTTTCTTTCTATGGACCCACGGCAAGGAATCACTAAAGAGACTACACGATAACATCAACAAGTTCCATCCCACCATCAAGCTCACCATGGACTACTCCTCAGAATCAGTTTCTTTCTTGGACACACGAATCTCCATCAAAGACGGGCACCTCAGCACCTCACTCTACCGCAAGCCCAGGGACAACCTCACGATGCTCCACTTTTCCAGCTTCCACCCTAACCACGTCAAAGAGGCCATCCCCTATGGACAGGCCCTGCGAATACACAGGGTCTGCTCAGACGAGGAGGAACGCGATGGACACCTACAGACGCTGAAAGACGCCCTAGTAAGAACGGGATATGACGCTCGACTCATCGATCGACAGTTCCGACGGGCCACAGCAAAAAATCGCATAGACCTCCTCAGGAGACTAACACGGGACGCAACCAACAGAGTACCCTTTGTCGTCCAGTACTTCCCCGGAGCGGAGAAACTACGCCATGTTCTCCGCAGCCTTCAACATGTCATCAATGAGGACAAACACCTCGCTATGGCCATCCCCACACCTCCACTACTCGCCTTTAAACAGCCACCCAACCTCAAACAGACCATCGTTCGCAGCAAACTACCTAGCTTTCAAGAGAACAGCGTCCACGACGCCACACAACCCTGCCACGGTAACCTCTGCAAGACATGCCAGATCATCGACACAGATACCACCATCACACGAGATGACACCACCCACCAGGTGCATGGTTCATACTCCTGTGACTCAGCCAACGTTGTCTACCTCATACGTTGCAGGAAAGGATGCCCCAGAGCATGGTACATTGGCGAGACCATGCAGACGCTGCGACAACGGATGAACGGACACCGCGCAACAATCGCCAAACAGGAGGGTTCCCTCCCAGTCGGGGAACACTTCAGCAGTCATGGACATTCATCCACCGACCTTCGGGTAAGCGTACTCCAAGGCGGCCTTCGAGACACACGACAACGCAAAATCGTCGAGCAGAAATTGATAGCCAAGTTCCGCACCCATGAGGACGGCCTCAACCGGGATCTTGGGTTCATGTCACGCTACACGTTACCCCACCAGCGAACAAATGTTATCTGTTTTTAATATAATGGGTCATTTGCTGGCTCTCTCTGCCTTCCGGATGTTTCTGCCTCTCTCTGTGTTTTTTTTCTCTGTTTTTTTTCCCTGTTTGTTTTTTTATTGAATGTGTATTCGGAGGTTCTGCAGGTAACACCTCTCTGTCTGAACACGGTGATTGCCTTGGCAACGGGCAGTTGCAGGGGCAGTCTGTAAACACCATTTATTATTGTTCAATATGTATAAATGCGTAGGCTTCAAGGAGATCTTGAAACATTTGCCTGAGGAAGGAGAAAATCTCCGAAAGCTTGTGAATTTAAAATAAAATTGCTGGACTATAACTTGGTGTTGTAAAATTGTTTACAATTGTCAACCCCAGTCCATCACCGGCATCTCCACATCATTGTTGTACAGATTAGTGATGTTTCATTCCCCTGTTATACATTGTTGTAGAGATTAGTGATGTTTCATTCCCGTGTTATACATTGTTGTAGAGATTAGTGATGTTTCATTCCCGTGTTATACATTGTTGTGGAGATTAATGATGTTTCAAGCCAATTTCATACATTGATGTAGAGATTAGAGATATTTCAGGCTCACGATAAACATTGCTGGATAGATTACAATTGTTTCAAGCCTATGTTACACATTGTTGTAGCGATTACACATTTTCATGCCAATGCTGAACATTCTTGTACTGATTGCAGATGTTTCAGGCCTGTGTTACAGTTTGTTGTAGAGATTATACCTTTTCAAGCCTATGCTGCACATTGTTCTAGCGATTACAGGTTTCCCGTGCCGATGCTACACATTGTTGAGAGATTGCAGATGTTTCAGGCCTATGTTACGCATTTTTCTAGAAATTAGTGATATTCCAGGTCTATTTTGTACATTGTTGCAGAGATTAGAGATGTTTTGGGCCTATATTACACATCTTTGTAGAGATTACAGATGTTTCAGAACCAAGTTACTCATTGTTGTCGAGGTTAGAGATTTTTCGGGCCATGTTATACATTGTTGCGAAGATTTCAGATTTTCTTATTCCATGTTGCACATTTCTACAATTAATAGATGTGTTTCAGGCCTGTGTTGCACATTGTTGCAGAGATTAGAGATATTTTTGCCCTATGTTATATATTATTAGAGATTAGAAATGTTTCAGGCCTGTTTCAAATATTGCTGCAGAGACGAGAGGTGTTTCTGGCCCATGTTACACATTTTTGTTGAGATTTTTGTCATGAAAAGAGATGTTTCACGCCTATGTTGCACATTGTTGTAGCGTTTGCAGATGTCCCAGGCCTTTGTTACATAATGTTGTGGAGATGACAGATATTTCAGGTCCATGTTGCAGATTTTTTGCAATGAATAGAGGTCGTCAGGCCTATGTTACACATTGTTGTAGAAATTCGTGATGTTTCAGTCCCAAGTTATACATTGTTGCAAAAATTACAGCTATTTCTGACCTATGTTACGGGTTGTTGTAGAGATTAGATTTGTTTCATGCCTATGTTATACATTGTTGCAGAGATTGTAGGTGTTTCAGGCTTAAGTCAGACATTGCTGCAGAGATTTGAAATGTTTCCTGTCTATGTTATACATTGTGGTAGAGACTAGATATGTTTCAGTCTTGTGTTCCTCATTGTTCTTTAAACGACAAATGTTTCAGGTCCATGTTATATATTGTTGTGAAGATTACAATGTTTCATATCTATGTTGCTCATCTTTGCAATGAGCTGAGGTATTTCATGGCTATGTTACAGATTGTTGCAGAGATTAGAGATGTTTCAGGTTGACGATACAAACTGTTGTTGAGATTAGAGGTGTTTCAGCCCTATTTTATACATTGATGGAGAGATTAGACATGTTTCAGGCCTAATTTATACATTGTTGTGGAGATTAGATATATTTGAGGCTTATGTTGTACACTGTTAGAACGATTACAGATGCTTCATGCCTATGTTACACTTTGTTGTCGCGATTGCATATGTTTCAGGTCTATGTTACGCATTTTTCTAGAAATTAGACTTGTTCCAGGTCTATTATATACATTGTTGTAGAGGTTAGAAATGTATCAGGCCTATGCACACATCGTTGCAGAGATTAGAGATGTTCCAGTCCCATTGTGGTAGAGATTAGAGATGTGGTTACTCATTGTGATAGAGATTAGAGACTTTTCGGGCCCATGCGACACATTGTTGCAGCGATGACAGATTGTTCTGGCACATGTTATACATTGCTGCGAAGAGTGATGAAGTTTCAGGCTATGTTGCACATTTCTGTAATTAATGGATGGGCTTCAGGCTTATGTAACACTTGTTGCAGAGATCAGAGATGTTTCTGCCCTGTTGCAGAATATTGCTGAGATTAGAAATGTTCCAGGCCTATTTCATATATTGCTGCAGAGACGAGAGTTGTTTCTGGCCCATGTTACACCTTTTTGTTGAGATTTTTGCAATGAATAGAGATGTCTCAGGCCTATGTCGCACATTGTTGTAGCGATTGCAGATGTTCCAGGCCTTTGTTACATAATGTTGTAGCGATGACAGATGTTTCAACCCATGTTGCACATTTTTGCAATGAATACACGTGTTTCTGTCCTACCAGGTCTTGCGGACCTCAAGTGTCCACAGCGGTAGAACTGCAACTGAAGCCCGCAGCAAAGAGCACACAGCACAGGTAAGCTTTCCCATTCCTTGACAGAACAGAATCACCACTTCCCTTCGGGCTTGAACTTGCAGGTTAACGGGAGTCCCCTGGGAAATAGTGGACAGTTTAAACTCCGGTCGTTGTCATACATTTCCTTGTAAAATAAGTTTCTCAGTGGCGTAGAAGCACAAAGAGTCCGAGAGATATCGATTCATAAATTATTAAATGTGGCAATGCTCCAACAACAAGAACTTACATTCATATCATGCCCTTAACGTCCCAAGGCACTTAACGGGAGTGTTACCAAACAAAATTTGAAAAGGACCCACATAAGGAGATAGGTGACCAAATGTCTGGTCAAATAGATAGGTTTAAAGGAGTGTCCGTGAGGAAGAGAGAGAGGTAGAGAGGCGGAGAAGTTTAGGGAGGGAATTCCAGAGATGAGGGCCGAGGCAGGTCAACAAGGCCATAGAAAGTGCAAACAAAGCACTGGGGTTAATTTCTCGAAGAACAGAATTAAAAAGCAGAGAAGTCATGTTAAAATGATATAGCACTTTGCATGGACCTCACTTGGAGTACTGAGCACATTTCTGGTCCCCATGGTACAAAAATCCCGTAGAGGGACTGGAAAAAGTGCAAAATGATTTACAATGGTGATACCAGAACTGAGACATTATAACGATCAGGGAAGACTGAACAGGCTGCGGTGCATTTTTCTCGAAAAGTGAAATCCGAGAGGTGACCTGATGGAGGTCTTTAAAATGATGAAGGGGTTTTGTTGGGTAGAAGGAGGGACAATGTTTCCACATGTGGGGGAGACCAAAACTAGGATGCAAAAATATCAGAAATTCAGCAGTAAATCAATAGGAATTCAGCAGAAACGTCTTTACCCAGAGAGTCGTTGGAATATCGAGCTTGTTAGCACAAGGAGTAGTTGAGCTGAATAGCATGAATGCATTTCAGGGGAAGCGAGATAAGTACATGAGGAAGAAAGGAATGTGAGGATATCATGATAGAGTGAGGTGAAGCAGGATGGGAAGAGACTCGTGTGAAGCATGAACTATGGCATGGACCTGTTGGGCCGAATGGCTTTGTTTGTGTGCTGTAAATTCGATGTAATTTTATAGTGAATTGTGAAAAGTCGAGGTGCAGCACTCAAAACAAACTTCAGCAAGCGGCTGGGTGTCACAGAGAGTCAACACTACGGCCGCTACGGATCTGAAGGTCTTACTTAAAATTAATGTGGGGTTTTCAAACACAGTCCTTGCTGAGAGGTTGGATTTGTGCCAAACCGAGCCTTAAATGGGCGGACCGGCTTTTATGTGCCGATCAAGAGCACCCAAAAATATCTTTAAAACCTCTCGCTCAATCACTGAGGCAGAAGGGATTATAAGGTTATATTGATAGGATTGGATGAAATCAGTCGGGAGGAGGCTCGTGTGGAGCATAAACACCGGCATGGATCAGTTGGGCCGTAATGGCCTGTTTCTGTGTTGAACATTCTCTGTAATTCGATGTTATTCCCTCCTTCTGCTTGGCTTCGTTCTTCGAGGGAATGGGAATTCGACAATGTTAAAAATGGAGAGTCAACTTTTGTAAGTAAACTTCAGTGAGAGATCCTCTCTCGCCACGGGATGTAAAAAAATGCCGGACAGACTGAAGACTCTGAGTTAGAAATGGTCGGGTGTAAAACACATTCGGAACATGTTGGAAAAGGTTACGCCCTGTGTCTAAAAACAACGCGACAGGACTCGAAGCTGTAATCTTCTAACAGCAACACGATTCAGACTGAAATCAAGCGCCTTTTCCATTCGACCACGCGGCCACTGACACGAGAATAAAATCGATTGGAGAAAACTCTGAGCAGTTTCAGGGCCCGTGATCTCCAGGTTGAAAGGATGAACGAAAAATAACAGGTATCGAATAACTGAAAAGTTCCACTGCGAGCCGGGTTAGAATCTGCCCGAGGAAAGCCCAATGGATTTCGAATCCAACGACCTGAACCTATCGGCCATCGTAGCTGAAATCTCACAGGCACCCAAGGAGAATAATGCAGTACTGGAGGGAGAGGATGTCTTGGAGGGGTCAGAGAGTTAAGAAATAAAAGAGGTGCCATGACACTACTGGGTGTATTCTGTCGGCCACCAACCAGTGGGAAGGATATCGAGGAGCACATTTGCAGGGAAATTACAGAGAGGTGCAAAAGCCATAGAGCAGTGATAACGGGGGACTTCAACCATCCTAATATAGACTGAGGTAGTAATAATATATGCGGCACAGAGGGGGAGGAATTTTTGAAATGTATTCAGGATAACTTTCTTAACGAGTCCGTTTCCAGCCCAACGAGGAAGGAGGCATTGCTGGACTTGGATCTCGTGAATGAGGTGGGCCAAGTGGAGCAAGTGTCAGAGGGGGAACATTTAGAGAGAAACTGGCGGATGGGTCAAGAACCAGAGGAGTGAGATTTAAGGTAATTTGCAAAAGAACCAAAACTGACATGAGGATTTTTTTTTACACAGTGAATGGTTCGGATCTGGAATGCACTGCCCGAGAGGGTGGTGGAGGAAAATTCAATCATGGCCATCAAAAGGGAACTGGATAAGTACTTGAAAGGAAAAAATGCAGTGCTACGGGGAAAGGGCGGGGGAGTGGGACTAGCTGGATTGCTCACTCCATCAACCTCTCTCTTTGCTACCGTCTCCACCTATCTCTCTCTCTCTGTCTCACTCTTCTCTACTCACTCTCTGTCACTCTTTGCGTCCTTTTTGTCTTTTTCTCTCTCATTGTTTTCCCCTTTGCACCATCCCTACTCTGTGTCTCGCTTTCTCTGTCTCTCTGTCTCTCGCTATCTGTCTCTCTCTATCTTTCTCTCACTCTCTATCTTCTTTTTCTGTTAATCATTACAGATTCGTTTCCTCAAGCTGCACAGTTTCCCTCTGTCTGTCCCGCTGTGTCTCTTTTCCCTTCCCTCTCCAGACTCTCTCTGTCTCTTTCTCTCTGTGCCTCTCTCTCTCTGTCTCTCTCTCTGTCCCATTTCCTGTCTGTGTTTCCGTATGTGTGTCTCTCTCTCTCTGTCTCTCTCAATCTGCCTCTCGCTATGTCGCTTTCTGTCTCTTTGTATGTCTCTCTGTCTATCTCTCTCTATCTCTCTATGTGACTCTATCTCCGTCTCTCTCCCTCTCTTTCTCTCTCTGCCTCTCTGTCTCTCTCTGCCCCTCTGTCTCTCTCTGTCGTTTTTCTCTTTCTGTCTCTCCATATCTCTATGTCTCTCCGTCTCTCTATTTCTCTCCCGTCCCACCCTCTCCTGCTCTCTCTCTCCTTCTCCCCCTCTCTATCTCTCTCCTTCTCTTTCTCCCTCTCTCCCTGTCTCTCTCTCTCTGTCACTTTGAGTTTGTGTGTTCGTCACTCTCTCGGTCTCTCTCCCTCTCCCTGCCACTTCCTCTCCCTCTCGCTTCCGCTTCCTCGGCGAGAGAATCTGGAAACGAGACAGCATAGATGCTGAGATGTCGTTTCCATTGGCTGGAGACTCTAGAACTAGGGAGCATAGTCGCAGGATAAGCGGTCGGCCATTTAAAACTGAGATGATGAGGAATTTCGTCACTCAGAGGTTTGCGAATCTTTGAAATCTCTCCCCCCAGAGGACTGTGGATGCTCAGTCGTTGAATACATTCAAGGCTGAGATCGATCGGTTTTTGGACTGATGGGGAATCAAAAGATATGGGAATTGGACGGGAAAGTGGAGTTATGGTAGAAGATCGGCCACGATCTTATTGAATGGTGGAGCAGGCTCAAGAGACCGAATGGCCGACTCCTGCTCCTATTTTTTATGTTCTTGTGATCTTATATTCTCTCCCTCTCTCTCTCTCTCCACCTCTCTCTGTCTACCCCCTCTCTCTCTCTGTTTCAGTCTCCGTGTGTGTGTGTGTGTCTTTCTCTTTCTTTCTTTTTCTCACCTTCTATCTATCTATCCCTCTCCTGTCTGTCTGTCTCGCTCTCTCTTCCATCACTCCTGGTCAGCATTGACCCCTGCTGGAAAGTGCGGTAGCGGCTGACAACGAGAGCCCGTTGTGACACAGGGGATAAGGCCCTTGGTGTGAAGTGTCAATGAGGTAGCCTGGGTCTGTGGAGCCCGTCCCTCAGCAACAGTCGGTACGTGTAGCGGGTGGGAGGAGGGAGAATGGAAAGATCAATGTCAAGTGAATCACTTATATCACCAGAGTTACTGTGAAATGTAAAGGGTCCAACTTAGCTGCATTTCACCAACAGTCCACTCGGGGGGTGGGGGGAGCGGGAATATTTTAGCAAAGTTGCCATCTTCTGGAAGCACGAAGTATTAAACCTCAGCGTTTGATGAGTCTTCCAGCACAGGAAGAGGTAATTCAGCCCATCGTGCCTGTGTCATCTCTTTAAAAGAGCTATCCAATTAGTTCCACTCCCCTGCTCATTCCCCATAGCCCTGCAATTTTCTCCCCTTCAAGTATTTATCCAATTCCCTTTTGATGGTCACCATTCAATCTGCTTCCTCTGCCCTTTCGTGCAGTGCATTCCAGATCATAACAACTCGCTGCGTAAACGAAATTCCTCATCACCCCACCTCTCTGGTTCTTTGGCCAATTATCTTAAATCTGTGTCCTCTGGTTAGCGACCTTCCTGCCAGTCGAAACAATTTCTCCTTCTGAACTATATGAAAACCCCTTGTAAATCTGAACACCTCTAATATTTCTCCTCTTAACCTTTTCTGTTCGAAGGAGAACAATTCCAACTTCTCTAGTCTGTCCACGTAGCTGAGCTGCCTCATCCTGGAACTATTCCAGTCAATCTCATCTGCACCCTCTGCAAGGCCTTGACATCCTTCCTAAAGTGTGGTGCCCAAGAATTGGACACAGTACTCCAACCGCGGTCTAACACAGTGATTTATTAAGGTGTTGTATAGGGACAGAAGGAGGCCATTTAACCCCTCGAATCTGTTCCGCCATTCAATAAGATCATGGCTGATCTGTGACCTAACCCCATACGCCCTCCTTAGCCCCATACACCTTAATACCTAAGGATAACAAAAATCTATCTATCTCAGGTTTGAAATTAACAATTGAGCTCGCATCAACTGCTGTCCGTGGAAGAGGATTCCAACCTTCTCCCAGCCTTTGCGTGTGGAAATATTTCCGAACTTCACTCCTGAAAATCATGGCTCTTGTTTTTAGGCTATGTCCCCTAATCCCAGACTCGCTAAACAGCGGAAATAGTTTCCCTCTATCTACCCTATCAGTTCCCGTTAATATCTTGAAAATTTCGATCAAATCACCTCTTCGTCTTCCAAATTCCAAGGCATACAACCCGAGATTGTGCAATGTCTCCTCGTAATTTAACCATTGGAGTCCAGGTATAATTCTAGTAAATCTACGCTGCACTCCCTCCAAGGCCAATATATCTTTCCTTGGTGCGGAGCACAGAAGTGAATACTGTATTCAGGAGTGGTCCAACCGGGGCTTTGTATAGTTGTAGCATAACTTCTACCACCTGTAGTCTAGTCCTCTAGATATAAAGGCCAGCATTCCCAATATCCCTTTTGATTATTTTCTGCACCTGTCCATGACATTTCAATAATCTATGTACAAAGTCTCTTTGGCCCTTCGCTGTTTGGAGCTTTTCACCATTTAGAAAGTACTCTGATCAATCCTTTTTCGGTCCAAAGTTGATGACCTCACACTTGCTCACATTGAAATCCATTTGCCACAGTTTTGCCCATTCACTTAATCTGTGAATATCTCTCTGTAGTTTTATGTTTCCATCTACACTGGAATGTTGCCTATCTTTGTGTCATCGACAAATTTGGATATGTGGCTCTCTATCCCGTCATCTAAGTCGCTAATAAATACAGTGAATAGTTGAGGCACCAAGAGAGATCACTGTGACACACCACCAGTAACATCCTGCCAAATTGAGTACCTGCCCATTATCCCAAAGATACGAAGCAGAGAGAAAATCCCGAGATATTTCGGTGAGAAACTGTTGAAGAAATTGGAAAGAAAAATCAAATGCAGTTTTCAGGTGAAAGAAAGATTTGCATTTTATAGCCACTTTCACGTCCTCAGGACGTCCCAAAGCGCTTTTCTTGCCAATGAACCTAGTTACTGTTGTAATGTAGGAAACGCGGCAGCCAATTTGCACAGCGCAAGGTCCCACAAACAGCAATGTGAGAATGATCAGATAATCCGTTTTTCGTGATGTTGGTTGTCCCAGGACACCAGGGAGAACTTCCCCTGCTCTTCCTCCAACCGTTGCCGTGGGATCTTTTATGTAAACTTGAGAGGACAAATGGGGCCTCGGTTTAACGTCTCATCTGAAAGATGGTACCTCCGACAGTGAGGCACTCCCTCGGTACTGACACCGGGAGTGCCAACCTGGATCATGGGCCGATGTCTCTGGAGTGAGAAATGAACCCACGACTTGCTGACTCAGAGGCGATAGAGCTACAAACTGATCTCGATGGAAGGGTAGGATATAATTGGAGGCAGTGAAGATTCAATCTCCATTTACAAGTCATCCATTCTCTCCTTACTCCCATTGAACTGGTCAGTTTCCTGTGAATTTGAACATGGGCATATAAAGAATACGAAACACGAGAACGAGAATTTTCAAATTAGATGATAGAGATCAATTGCCACAAGCTGGTTTAAATGATGGTGTTATCGTCTGTAAAAATGGCTGCTTTCGATTACAAGAATGTTACTTTAAATAAGCAAAAACTGCTTTAATAAATATATGGTTTTTAATGATTCATCCAATGCTTGAAGTTATATTTGTTCTCTGAAATTTTAGATATGTGGTTTTAATTGATAGATATCTTGCATTAAATTACACATGCACACACACACACACACACACACACATATTTATATATATATATATTTTTTGGGAGGTAAATATGCAAATTATACAAGTGCTGCCTTCGATTCTCCACATGTTGTTTGGATTTATAGGGAGGCCATTTGATTCATACTTAATATACAAATTATACAAATGCTGATTTGAAACAAAAAATAAAATATTAAATTGTTTGCTGTGTATACTGAATTGAAAACTCGGTAATATTGATATACGCGTCACGGGGATGGGCACCAGGATGGAGCATGAGAAAGGAGAAACAATGTCCACAAAGGATTGGGAGAGACTAGAGTAAGAAATAATATATTATTAGGTGGGATCAGACTAATAGAGAATACGAGAAGGTCTAAGGTAGGTTTAGACTGCATGTGTGTAAACGCACCAAACATGGTAAATAAGGTTGGTGAGCTGCAGGCACAAATAGCCACATGGAAATATGGTGTTGTGGCGATAACAGAGACCTGGCTCATATAAGGGCAGGATTGGGTACTAAATATTCCTGGATACAACGTGTTCATTAAACATAGGGAACGAAAAAAAGGATGCGGGGAGATTTGGGCTCGTAGCAGTATTGATTGAGGAGAAAATGTCAGTGCTGGAGAGAAAGGATGTCCTTGAGGGATCAAGGAAAGAATCTATTTGGTTAGTGTTAAGAAACAATAGAGGTGCCAATACACTAATCAGTGTATTTCATAGGCCACCATATTTTTGGAAGGAGATAGAGGAGCAAATTTGCAGGGAAATTACAGAGAGGAGCAAGAAATACAGAGTAGTGATAACTGGGGACTTCAACTATCCTAATAGAGACTGGGATAGTAATATTATAAAGGGCAGAGAGTGGGAAGAATTTTTGAAGTGTGTTTCGGAGAATTTCCCTGACAAGTATGTTTCCGGCCCAATGCTGAATCTGGTTCTGGGGAATGAGGTGGGTCAAGTGGAACAAGTGTCAGTGGGGGAACATTTAGGGAACAGTGATAATAATATCCTAAGGTTTAGGTTAGTGATGGAAAAGGACATGGAACAATCGAGAGTAAAAATCTTGAATTGGAAATGGGCCAATTTTGGTGAGTTGAGAACGGATCTGGCCCTGGGAAATTGGAATCAAAGATTGCCACGGAAAACTATAATCGAACAATGGGCAGCCTTTAAAGAGCCGGTGGTTCGGGGACAGACCAGGTACATTCCCACGAGGGGGAAAGGTCGGGAAACCAAAGGCAGAGCTCCCTGGATGACGAGGAGAGGCAATATAAAATAAATGGTACAATACTGAAGGTGGTGCAGGTCCAGATAGACCTGGGGGTATATGTGCACAAATCTTTGAAGGTGGCAGAATGTGTTGAGAACGCGGTTAAAAAAGCATACGGGCTCCTGGGCTTTATAAATAGAGGCATAGAGTACAATGGCAAGGAAGTTATTTTCAACCTTCATAAAACTCTGGTTCGGCCAAAGTTGGAGTATTGTATCCAATCCTGGACACCGCGCTTTTTGAAGAATGTGAAGGCCTTCGAAAGGGTGCAGAAACCATTTACTCGAATGATTCCAGGGATGAGGGACTTCAGATACTGGATACACTGGGGAAGCTGGGGTTGTTCTCCTCAGAGCAGAGAAGGGTGAGAGGAGATTGTAAGTGTTTAAAATCATGAAGGGTTTACATAAAGTAAATGAAGAGAAACTGTTCCGATTGGCCGAAGAGTCGAGAAACAAAGGACACCGACTTAAGGTGATTGGCAAAAGAATCAAAGGTGACATGAGGAAAAACTTTTTTTACACAGCGAGTAGTTATGATCTGGAATGTCCTGTCTGAAAGCGTGGTGGAAGCAGATTCAATCGTGGCTTTCAAAAATGAATTGGAGAAATACTTGAAGGGTAAAAAATGAGCAGGGTTAGGAGGAAAGAGCAGGAGAATGGGACTAAATGGATTGCTCTTACAAAGAGCAGGCACGGGCACGATGGACTGAATGGCCTCCTTCTGTAATGTAACAATTCTATAATTCTATGATTCTCTATCTATAATCGACAACAACCTGCATTCATATAGCACATTTAACGCGGTAAAACGTCCCAAGTCGCATCACAGGAACATTATCAAACACAGTTTGACACTGAGCCACATAAGGTGGCATTAGGACAGTTAACTAAAATCTTGATCAAAGAGGTAGATTTTAAGGAACGTCTTAAAGGAGGAGACAGAGGTAGAGAGGCGGAGAGGTTTAGGGAGGGAATTCCAGAGCTTGCGGACTGGGCAGCTGAAGGCGCGGCCGCCAGTACTGGAGCGATGAAAATTGGGAATGCACAAGAGGCAAGAATTGGAGGAGTGCGGAGTTCTCGGGGTGTGGGGGGTGATGTTGGGCTGGAGGACGATACAGAGATCGGGAGCGGTGAGGCCCTGGAAGGATTTTAACAGGAGGATTGGAAATTTAATTTCGAGGCGTTGCCGGACCATTATTCAATGTGCTTCACACTTCTCCACATTAAACGGCATCTGCCACCTGTCAATCCATTCCAGTCCAAACCATCAATGACTTCCTGAACTCATTTAAATTTACGTTACTGGTTGTAAAAACTCCAAATGTTGTGTCATCAGCAAATGTTCCGATTGTGCTCCCGATTCCCAAATCCGAATGGTCCATATTCTCGGAGCGGAGATGTGGGCCCAGCACTGACCCGTCGGATAATCACTTCCACCCCTACTCCATTGGAACATAGTTACTGAGGAACATCGGGACATTGGAACAAAGGAACATCGGAACATAGGAACAAAGGAACATCGGGACATAGGAACATAGGAACATCGGGACATTGGAACAAAGGAACATCGGGACATAGGAACATAGGAACATCGGAACATAGGAACAAAGGAACATCGGGACAGAGGAACATAGGAACATCGGGACATTGGAACATAGGAACATCGGGACATTGGAACAAAGGAACATCGGGACATTGGAACATAGGAACAAGAGTAGACCATTCAACACCTCGAGCCTGTTTCGTTCAATTCGATCACGGCTGATCTGAAACTTAACTCCATCTACCCGCATCGGTTCCGTTACTCATCATACCCGTGCCTAACAAAAGTCTATATATCTCAGTTTTGGAATTTTCAATGGATCCCCAGCCTCAACAGCTTTTGGGGGCGAGAGTTCCACATTTACACTGCCCTTTGTGTGAAGAAGTTCTATCTGTCATCACCCCTGAACGGCCCGGTTCCAATTTTAAGGTTATTCCCGGTGTTCTTCACTCCCCCACCAGAGGGAACAATTCCTCTCTATCATCTTAAACGCTTCAATTGGAACTTCGATTCGAATTAGAATCTTCTATTCTCAATGGAATGACAGCCATTTAAACAAATCCTCGGATCGACCCTTTTTTGGTCCAAAATGGATGACCTCCCATTTAACTGCTTTGAAATCCATTGGCCACCGTTTTACCCACTCACTTAATCTACAAATGTGTCTTTGTAATTTTCGGCTCCCATGCACACGACTTGCTGTGCCATCAATCCTTGTTTCATTTGCAAACTTGGATAAATGGCTCTCTATTGTGTTATCCATGTCAATAATAAATATACTGAATAGTTGATGCCTCAGTGCAGATCCTTGTGGGTTCAAGTGTTGGGGAAGGGGATCAGGGTGTGTGAAACTGCTTCAAGGGTGGGAAGGGGATGGTAGGGATTCAGAGAGTGGGAAAGAGGTTCAGCGGTTTGGGACGGGATCAGGGATTCATGGGCTGCGGAAGGGGTTTATTGGGTGGGAAGGTGTTCTGGGAGAGGGGAAGGCGTCGAGAGGATTGGAAATGGTTCAGAGGGTGGGGCAGGGTTTCAGAGGGAGTGAAGGAGTTCGGGGAGTGGGAAGCGATTCAGGGGATGGGAAGTGGTTCAGGGGATGGTAAGAATTTGGGGAAGATGCTCAACGGCTTGGAATCATATCAGCGGGTAGAAAGGTGTTCAGGGGATGGGAAGGGGTTTAGGGGAGGAGAAACGGTTGAGTGTATCGAGAATGGGTTAATGGGGTTGAAAAGGGGTTCAGGGGATGGGAAGCGATTCATTGTGAGTGTAACGAATTCAGAGTGTGGGAAGGGCTTCAGGGAATTGGAAGCTGTTCAGGGAAGTCGTTCAGAGTTTGGGGAAGGGCTTGAGGGAGTGGGAATGGGTTTATGGGGTGGGGAATGTGTTCAGGTGGTTGGAAGGAGCCGACGGGCGATCCTGGTTGCCTCCCGGGGTTTGAATCCCAACTGTAGCTCCTTTCGCTGCCGGTCCCCGTTGAAGGGCGGCGGTTTTGCCGATTTCAGGAGCAGGTTGGACGGATGCGGGAATGGCGACCCCGCCTTCACACAATCCAGCGCGGCGGAGAAAAGCCCCCATCGAACCACAGCTCTGGATGCGCTGCACTCTGGGATATGGCGTCACCTGTCCATGTGACTCCACAAACGGGCACTCGGGTGCGGGGCAACAGACGGAGCCCAGCTGGGCCCAGAGGCGGATACGGTGAGCTGGCATCGACGTGGCGAGGTTACTTCTGGGTAACGATGCGGAGTGGGCGGGGCAGTAACGTTGGAAGCGGCCATGTTGGGTCGTCATTGTCTGACGCGGTGAGGTCACTTCCTGTGAGACGCACCGAGGCCAGAGCCCTTGCCCCTCCCACTATCTGCAAACCTCCATTGTGATCAATGTCTGGTGGTCGCTTTGCTTCTCTCACAGGAGGGGATTCAGAGTAATGTTAAAGAGCTTAAAAAGGGTTTAAAAGGAGACTAATGTTATAAAGGGGTTAAAAAGAGGGTTAAAAGGGGTTAAATAAGTTACTGGTTGAAATGGTATTTAAGATGTTAAAAAGAGTTTTAAATAAGTTAAAAGGCTAAAAGGGGGTTAACGTTTAAAAAGGGGGTTGGAGATAAAAAAAAAGTGTTTGGAGAAGTTAAAAGTTTTAAAAAGGATGGTAATAATCGGTTTAAGGAGGTTAAATAGTTAAAAGTGGGTTAAAGAGGTTTCAAAGGGGTTTAAAATGTGGTTAGGAGAGAGACTGTCAGCTCGGTGAGAAAGAGATGGGTTTGAAAAGGAACCAGAGTGGGAGAGTTTGGAGAAAGACAGTCTCTCCAAAAAATGGGTTTAAAAAGGGGGCAAAATGGCTTCAATAGTCGGGTTTAAAAATGAGGTTTAAAAGGGATTAAAAGGGGTTTAATGACGTTTCAAATGACAATTTAAAGTGGATTTAATAAGGAGGGATAAAATTGGTATAAAAAGGAGGTATTAAAGGGAGGTTTAAAAAGAGGGTTCACGGGGACCTATTGAACCGGGTCTTATTTGCGATTCTCTCTATTAATTCTGGACCAGTGTGCGATGCTCATTTTCTCTCGTGCTCTGTCTGAGTTTGTGTCACACCTTTTCTCTGTTTCTCCATAATTCTCTCCCCCTCTCTCTCTCTCTCCGACCTCTCTCTCATCTGTCCCGCTCTATTTCTCACCACTTCTTTCACTGTGTGTCTCTCTCTCCCTCTGACTTTGGTACGGTCTTTCCCCTCACTCTTTGCCGAGGAGGGACTGCCATCGCCTGGTCCATTCCCACCTATCCAGTCATCGTCAGAGAATCAACTACAATGGCTTCTCTTCCCGCTCCCGCCTATTTCTCCTCTACATGCTGCCCCTCGCCGAGGTCATCCGAAAACACAACGTCAGGTTCCAGACGGCCTGTGGCGATCCAGCGCTCGAAGGGATGTCGCTTTTTGATCCTTCGCTGTCGGCTGTTCCTATCATTGTGAAGTTGACTTCACCCAGCGCTGGATTGTTCACACACGAATATTGAACGTGAGCTCGGATTAGACCATCGTGAGACAGGTTAGTTTTACCCCACTGATGATGTGTTGTTGCAATGGTAATCCTGCTCAGTACGGGAGGAACCAGTTCAGGCTGCTGACGAGACCCAGCTCCACATCCCGACCACCTCTCCCGACCCCTCCACCGCCTCTGATTTGTCACGCTGCTTCCCCATCATCCAGTATTAGATGAACAGACATTTCCTCCGATTAAACGTTGGGAATACCGAAGCCATTGTCTTCGGTCCCTGCCAATAATTCCATTTCCTAGACAGTGACTCCATCCCTCTCCCTGGCCAATGTGTGAGGCTGAACCACACAATTCGCAACCTTAACGCGGCATTTGACCCTGAGATGAACTTCTGACCCCATATCCTTTCCATCACCAAGACCGCCTCCTTCCGCCTCTGGAACATCGCCCGTCTCCACCCATTGCCTCAGCTCATCTGCTGCTGAAACCCTCATCCATGCCTTTGTTACCTCCAGACTCAACTACTTCAATGCTCTCCTGGTCGGCGTCCAACCTTGTACCAAACTTGAGCTCATTCAAAACTCTGCTCCCAAATTCTCGCTCGAATCAAGTCTCATTATCCCATCACCCCTCTGTGTTCGCTGACCGACATTGGCTCCAGGTCCAGCAACGCCTCGATTTTAAAATGTTCATCCTTGCCTTCAAATCCATTTACGGCCTCGCCCCACCTTATCTCCGTTACCTCCACCAGCCCGACAACCCTTCGAGATCTCTGCGCCCCTCCAATTCTGGCCTCCTGCGTTTTGCGATTTGATTCGCCCCACCATTGGCGGCCATGCATTCAGCTGCCTGACCTCTGAAGTACCCTCGCTGAACCTCTCTGCCTCTCACCCTTCCTTTCCGCCTTTAAAACGTTCCTTAAAACCGACCTCTTTACCAATGCTTTTAGTCACATGTCCTAATATTTCCTCAGGCGGCTCGGTGTCAAATTTTGTTTGATAATCGCTCCTGTGAAACGCCCTGGGACGTTTCACTACGTTAAAGGCGCTGTATAAATGTGAGTTATTGTTGTTAATATTCACCTCTGTCTCTGTCAGGGTGTTAATATTCCTCAGATCAGTGGGAGTGGTTTACAGTTCACAGGGTGTCTCTGGCGGTGGGCTATGAAGTACAGAGTGTCTCAGTGAGGGTGTTTCATTAAATCTGTAAATATTTACAGTGTTTCTGACAGTCTGTTAAAGTTTACAGTGTATTTGTGTGAGTCTGTTAAATTTTACAGTGTTTCTGTGATTCTATTAATATTTACAGTGTCTTTGAGTATGTTATTATTTACAACCTATTTCTGTGAATTTGTTAATGTTTACAGGGTGTTTTGGTGAAACTGTTGATCTTTACACGTGATTTCTGTGAGTCTGTTCATATTTACAGGGTGTTTCTCTCAGACAGTTAATATTTATATGGTGTATCTGTGAAACTGTTATTTTTTACAGGTGGTTTCTGTGAATGTTGATGTTTACAGGGTGTTTCTGTGAGTCGGTTATTATTTATAGGGCCATTCTGTACGACTGGTCATGTTTACGGCGTGTTCCTTGAGTCTGTTAATGTTTACTGGGTGTTTCTTGACTGTGTAAATGTTCACTTGTTGTCCATTTAAGTTTGCAAATATTCAAAGGAGTCTTCCGTCATGTTACTGAACATTTAATTGATAATTTATTTCAATAATTTAAAACATCTTCCAAAGATTGGCCAGTCCCACAATGTCTCGACAGGAAGCAGTAGTGAAATTGCCGGCCCCATTCAAGAGCCACCGCAGGGACCTCATTGGCTGTGATCGTACCCAAACCTCCATTCAAATTGGGAACCATTTTGGACTGGTTCAGTGTCATTGCCGATTGACCCCAATATCTCTACATCACAAACCCCGGGGGCGGAGCGGGTCGGACAGAATATGAAAGAGGATTGAGTTCTGATGCTGGGAATTCTTCTGTTATTCTCATGATTTTGACAATTAGAGAAAAGGGATATTTCAGCATTTTCTTCAACTGCTCTCTGAATTTAGTCTGGGTCACAGCATAAATACAAGTGTTCGTGCAGCAACTCAGGAGCTGGAGCATGAATCCCAGTTCCATTAGAAGGACAGGCGGAATTACATGCTGATAGGTAAAGCCCAACACCCGCATCCATATAGAATACAACATAAACATCGCCCATAACAGAATGAAATTCCCCGAGATGGCGAACAGTAAAATAATGGACTTCCGTCGACTCGTGATTTCTGGGTCACTGGGACTCTCTTCACTGCTGTGGTCCCGGAGTCTCCTGCGGGCTCTGTTGGCCACTACAATGTGTCTGACGATTAAAACATTGAGCAGCAGAATGAGAACAAATGGGACCCCCGGGGTTAGAATATAATGAAGGAGTTCGATTGCTCCCCATACCCGGGAATTGTTAACACGACCGAATACAGTACAAAACCAGGGGAGGTTACCAAGAGTATACCAACTCGATAACATGAAGTACCAGGTGCTGTTCTTTAAACAGCTCAGCACAGTCACTGTTCCCAGAACCACAGCCGCCGTTTTCTCGGTGCAATATTTAGTTTTCAGTTTCTGGCAACAAATGGCAATCAATCGATCAAAGGTGAAAGTGACGGTGAACCAGACAGAACAGTCTGTGGCTGCATAAAGCAGGACGGCGTGGATATTACACACGCGGATGTCGTACAGGAAAATAAATTGTTCGTAATAAACAATCGGAATCTGCCTCAATATCAGATCGGTGATAACGACCAGTAGATCCGCCGCTGCCATGGCCACCAGGTAGCGAGTGACACATTTGGAGAGACCGCACTTTCCCCGAGACAGGATCACAATCGTCACGAAGTTAACTGTAAGGAAGGAAAATGAACAGGGAAATTATACATCAGGCTGGGAGCAAAAGCTGCAGTTTGATGGAGTTCGGGGTGAAATTTGCTGCTTTGTTACTGCATCCAGTGATGGATCTGATTATTATACTTGTGATACGGCTTTCTACTGCAGACAGAGTTTAAATACAATAATAGTGATTGGACTGGGAAATAGAGAAACAAACAGGGATTTCTGCTGGAATCAGGAGTGGATTGAGAAGTAAATAAAAGAACGGGATTAAATTACACATGAAAGATAATAGGTTTCCAATGATTCAGATCCCCCTGTAAATATTGGTAGAGCCTTTGATACAAGTGTAAATATTAATACTCAAGGAGGAAACTCGGGCCACCGTGCCCGTGTCGGCTCTTTGAAAGAGTTATCCAGTTAGTCCCACTCTCCTGCCCTTTCCTTACAGCGCTGAAAATGTTTCCTTTTCAAGTATATTTCCAATTACCTTTTGAAAGCTACTGTTGAATCTTCTTCCACCACCTTTCAGACAATGCCTTCCAGATCATAATAACTCGCTGCATAAAAAGCATTCTCCTCATCTCCCCTGCTTCATTTGCCAATTATCTCAAATCCGTTCCTTTGGTTACCGACCCTCCTGCCAGTGGAAACAGTTTCGACTTGTTTACTCTCTCAAAACCCCTCATTATTTTAAACACCTTTATTCAATTTCCCCATGGATTTTTCTGCTCTAAGTGAACAATCCCAGCTTCTCTAGTCTCTCCACATAGTCAAATCCTTTATCCCTGCTACCATTTTAGCAAATGTCCTCATCACTGTTTCTTAACGAACTTTCTAAAGTATGGTTACCAGAATCCAGCTGAGGCCGAACGAAGGAATACCAGAGCGTGTACAAATTCAGGCAGACGCCAGAATGCGTCAGTGTTTACATGGGTGGGTGAGTCAATATTCACAGGGTTACCAGGGAGCGTGCACATTCAGGGAATCCCCGAGTGCGTTGATATGTACAGATTCTATCACAAGAAGTCAATGCGAACCCAGCACACAGGATCAGGAGCAGGCCATTCAGCCGCTCGAGTCTCTTCACCATTCAATTAGATCACAGCTGATCTGCATCTCAACTCATTTTTACCCCCCTTTTGATCCATATAATTTGTCAATAAACAAATAGCTGTCGATTTCAGTCTCGAAAATGTGAATTGACCCAATACACACAGTCATTTGGGGAAGAGTGTTTCAGGTTTCCACTACCCGTTGGGTGAAAAAATGCCTCCTGATTTCGCTCCTAAATGGAACATTTTGCCCTTTTCTTTTGGATTCGATCAGAATAGAAAACATTTTGTCGGTATCTATCCTATT
The DNA here is from genome assembly GCF_035084215.1 of Heptranchias perlo. Classification (NCBI taxonomy): domain Eukaryota; kingdom Metazoa; phylum Chordata; class Chondrichthyes; order Hexanchiformes; family Hexanchidae; genus Heptranchias; species Heptranchias perlo. Next base: position 21,568,439 of record NC_090370.1, read on the forward strand.
CAATGCATTTATGACTTTAAACACGTCGATGAGAAAACCTCTCAGATTTTAAAATAAAAATGGAATACAAAAAAGGTGATTGCGTTCCACAAGTACTGACACGCAAAAAGGAACATCCAGTAAATAGTGAGAATCACTTAGGAAAACCCTATTATTACTGACAGACACAAAGAAAGATCCAGTAAATACTGACACTCATTCAGAAACATCCTGAAAATGTTGAAACTCAACCAGGAACATTCTTTAAATACTGAAACTAACCAAGGAACGTCCTGTAAATACTGACACTCACTCAGGAACATCCTGTGAATATTGATACACAGCTAGGAATAGCCTGGAAATAATGACACTCACGAAGAAACATGCTGTAAACACTGACACTCACTCAGGAACATCCTGTAAACACTGACACTCACTCAGGAACATCCTGTAAATACTGACACTCATCCAGGAACATCCTGCAAATACTGACACTCACCCAGGTACATCGTGTAAATACTGACACGCACCGAGGAACTTCCTGTAAATAATCGCACTCACTCAGGAACACCCTTTCAATACTGACACTCACTCAGCGACATCCTGTAAATTCTGACACTCACACAAGAATACCGTATAAATACTGACAATGACCCAGGAATGATCTATAAATAATGACACTCACTCAGGAATATCTTGTAAATACTGACACTCATCGAGGATCCCACACGAAATATTGAAACTCACTCACGAACATCCATTAAATACCAAAACTCACACGAGAACATCCTGTAAACACTGACACTCACTCAGGAACATACTGTAATTACTGACACTCACTCAGGAACATCCTGTAAATACTGACACTCAAACGGGAACATCCTGTAATTACTGATACTCACTCAAGAATAACCTGTAAATACTGACACCCACTCAAGAATAAACTGTAAATACTGACACCCACTCAAGAATAACCTGCAAACACTGACATTCACTCAAGAATAACCTCTAAATACTGACACTTACTCGAGAATAACCTGCAAATACTGACACTCACCCAGGAGTATCCTTTAAATACTGACACTCACCAAGGAACATCCTGCAAATACTGACACTCACACAGGTACTTCGTGTAAATACTGACACGCACCTCGGAACTTCTTCTGAATACTCACACTCACTCAGGAACACCCTGTCAATACTGACACTCACTCCGGAACACCCTGTAAATACTGACACTCACTCAGGAACAACCTGTAAATCCGGACACTCACTCAGGAACATCCTGTAAATACTGACACTCACTCAGGAACATGCTGTTAATACTGACACTCACTCAGGAATATCCTGTAAATGCTGACACTCACCCAGGAACATCCTGTAAATACTGATACTAACTGAGCAACAACCTGTAAATACTGACACTAACTGAGGAACATCCTGTAAATAGTGACACTCATTCAGGAACATCCTGTAAATACTGACACTCATTCCGGAACATCCTGTAAATACTAACTCTCACCCAGGAACATCCTGGAAATACTGACACTCACTCAGGAACATCCTGTAAATACTGACACACAATCAAGAATAACCTGTAAATACTGACATTCACTCAGCAACATCCTGTAAATGCGGACACTCACTCAGGAACATCCTGTAAATGCTGACACGAACTAAGGAACAACCTGTAAATACTGACACTCACTATAGAACAACCTGTAAACACTAACAATCACTCATGAATAAGCTGTAAATACTGACACTCACTCAAGAACATCCTGTAAATTCCGACACTCACTCAGGAACATCCTGTGAATGCTGACACGAACTAAGGAACAACCTGTAAATACTGACACTCACTATAGAACAACCTGTAAACACTGACAATCACTCACACTGACAATCACTCATGAATAAGCTGTAAATCAAGAATAACCTGTAAATACTGACACTCACTCAGGAATAACATGTAAACACTGACACTCACTCACGAATAATGTGTAAATACTGACACTCACTCAAGAATAACCTTTAAATACTGACACTCACTCACGAATGACCTGTAAATACTGACACTCACTCAAGAATAACATGTAAACACTGACACTCACCAAGGAACAACCTGTAAATACTAACATTCACTCAGTAAAATCCTGTAAATACGGACACTCACTCAGGAACAACCTGTGAATACTAACACTCAATCAGAAACATCCTGTAATTACTGACACTCACTCAGGAACATCCTGTAAATGGAGACACTCACTCAGGAACATCCTGTAAATACTGCCACTCACTCAGGAACATCCTGTAAATGGAGACACTCACTCAGGAACATCCTGTAAATACTGCCACTCACTCAGGAACATCCTGTAAATGCTGACACTCACTCAGGAACATCCTGTAAATGCTGACACGAACTAAGGAACAACCTGTAAATACTGACACTCACTATAGAACAACCTGTAAACACTGACAATCACTCATGAATAAGCTGTAAATACTGACACTCACTCAAGAACATCCTGTAAATTCTGACACTCACTCAGGAACATCCTGTAAATGCTGACACGAACTAAGGAACAACCTGTAAATACTGACACTCACTATAGAACAAACTGTAAACACTGACAATCACTCATGAATAAGCTGTAAATACTGAAACTCACTCAAGAATAACCTGTGAATACTGACACTCACCCAGGAGTATCCTGTAAATACTGACACTCATCCAGGAACAGACTGAAAATACTAACACTCACTCAAGAACATCCTGTAAATACTGACACTCACCCTGGAACATCCTGCAAATACTGACACTCACCCAGTTACATCATGTGAATTCTGACACGCACCTAGTAACTTCCTGTAAATACTCACACTCACTCAGGAACACACTGTCAATAATGACACTCACTCAGGAATATCCTGTAAATACTGACACTCATCGAGGATCCCACACGAAATATTGAAACTCACTCACGAACATCCATTAAATACCAAAACTCACACGAGAACATCCTGTAAACACTGACACTCACTCAGGAACATTCTGTAATTACTGACACTCACTCAGGAACATCCTGTAAATACTGACACTCACACGGGAACATCCTGTAATTACTGACACTCACTCAAGAATAACCTGTAAATACTGACACCCACTCAAGAATAACCTGTAAACACTGACATTCACTCAAGAATAACCTCTAAATACTGACACTTACTCGAGAATAACCTGCAAATACTGACACTCACCCAGGAGTATCCTTTAAATACTGACACTCACCAAGGAACATCCTGCAAATACTGACACTCACACAGGTACTTCGTGTAAATACTGACACGCACCTCGGAACTTCCTCTGAATACTCACACTCACTCAGGAACACCCTGTCAATACTGACACTCACTCAGGAACACCCTGTAAATACTGACACTCACTCAGGAACAACCTGTAAATCCTGACACTCACTCAGGAACATCCTGTAAGTAATGACACTCACTCAGGAGCATCCTGTAAGTAATGACACTCACTCAGGAACATGCTGTTAATACTGACACTCACTCAGGAACATCCTGTAAATCCTGACACTCACTCAGGAACATCCTGTAAGTAATGACACTCACTCAGGAACATCCTGCAAGTAATGACACTCAATCAGGAACATGCTGTTAATACTGACACTCACTCAGGAATATCCTGTTGAATACTGACAATTACCAAGGAATATTTTATCATTAGTGACATTCACTCAGGAACATTCTGTATATACTGAAACTCACTCAGGACCAACCTGTAGATACTGACACTCACCCAGGAGTATCCTGTAAATACTGAAACTCACCCAGGAACAGCGTGAAAATACTGACCCTCACCCAGGAACATCCTGTAAATACTGACACTGACTCAGGAACATCCTGTAAATGCTGACACTAACTGAGGAACAACCTGTAAATACTGACACTCACTCAAGAATAACCTGTAAATACTTTCATTCACTCTCGAACAACCTGTAAATACTGACACTCACTTAAGAATAACATGTAAACACTGACACTCACCCAGGAACAACCTGTAAATACTGACACTCACTCAAGAATAACCTGTAAATACTGACACTCACCCAGGAGTATACTGTAAATACTGAAACTCACCCAGGAACAGCGTGAAAATACGAACAGTCACTCAAGAACATCGTGTAAATACTGACACTCATTCAGGAAAATCCTGTAAATACTGACACTCACTCAGGAACATCCTGTAAATATTGACACTCACCCAGGAACATCCTGTAAATACTTTCACTCACTCACGAACAACCTGTAAATACTGACACTCACTTAAGAATAACATGTAAACACTGACACTCACCCAGGAACAACCTGTAAATACTGACACTCACTCAAGAATAAACTGTAAATACTGACACTCACCCAGGAACATCCTGTAAATACTGACACTGACTCAGGAACATCCTGTAAATGCTGACACTCACCCAGGAACATCCTGTAAATACTGAAACTAACTGAGCAACAACCTGTAAATATTGACACTAACTGAGGAACATCCTGTAAATACTGACACTCATTCAGGAACATCCTGTAAATACTGACACTCATTCCGGAACATCCTGTAAATACTAACTCTCACCCAGGAACATCCTGGAAATACTGACACTCACTCAGGAACATCCTGTAAATACTGACACTCAATCAAGAATAACCTGTAAATACTGACATTCACTCAGCAACATCCTGTAAATGCTGACACTCACTCAGGAACATCCTGTTAATGATGACACGAACTAAGGAACAACCTGTAAATACTGACACTCACTATAGAACAACCTGTAAACACTAACAATCACTCATGAATAAGCTGTAAGTACTGACACTCACTCAAGAACATCCTGTAAATTCCGACACTCACTCAGGAACATCCTGTAAATGCTGACACGAACTAAGGAACAACCTGTAAATACTGACACTCACTATAGAACAACCTGTAAACACTGACAATCACTCATGAATAAGCTGTAAATCAAGAATAACCTGTAAATACTGACATTCACTCAGCAACATCCTGTAAATACTAACACTCACCCAGGAACATCCTGTAAATACTGACACTCACTCAGGAACATCCTGTAAATGCTGACACTAACTGAGCAACAACCTGTAAGTCCTGACACTCACTCAAAAATAACCTGTAAACACTGACACTCACTCACGAACAACCTGTAAATACTGACACTCACTTAAGAATAACATGTAAACACTGACACTCACCCAGGAACAACCTGTAAATACTGACACTCACTCAAGAATAACCTGTAAATACTGACACTCACCCAGGAGTATACTGTAAATACTGAAACTCACCCAGGAACAGCGTGAAAATACTAACAGTCACTCAAGAACATCGTGTAAATACTGACACTCATTCAGGAAAATCCTGTAAATACTGACACTCACTCAGGAACATCCTGTAAATATTGACACTCACCCAGGAACATCCTGTAAATACTTTCACTCACTCACGAACAACCTGTAAATACTGACACTCACTTAAGAATAACATGTAAACACTGACGCTCACCCAGGAACAACCTGTAAATACTGACACTCACTCAAGAATAAACTGTAAATACTGACACTCACCCAGGAACATCCTGTAAATACTGACACTGACTCAGGAACATCCTGTAAATGCTGACACTCACCCAGGAACATCCTGTAAATACTGAAACTAACTGAGCAACAACCTGTAAATATTGACACTAACTGAGCAACAACCTGTAAATACTGACACTCACTCAAAAATAACCTGTAAACACTGACACTCACTCACGAACAACCTGTAAATACTGACACTCACTTAAGAATAACATGTCAACACTGACACTCACTCACGAATAATCTGTAAATACTGACACTCACTCAAGAATAACCTTTAAATACTGACACTCACTCACGAATGACCTGTAAATACTGACACTCACTCAAGAATAATATGTAAACACTGACACTCACCAAGGAACAACCTGTAAATACTAACATTCACTCAGTAAAATCCTGTAAATACGGACACTCACTCAGGAACAACCTGTGAATACTAACACTCAATCAGAAACATCCTGTAATTATGACACTCACTCAGGAACATCCTGTAAATGGAGACACTCACTCAGGAACATCCTGTAAATACTGCCACTCACTCAGGAACATCCTGTAAATGGAGACACTCACTCAGGAACATCCTGTAAATACTGCCACTCACTCAGGAACATCCTGTAAATGCTGACACTCACTCAGGAACATCCTGTAAATGCTGACACGAACTAAGGAACAACCTGTAAATACTGACACTCACTATAGAACAACCTGTAAACACTGACAATCACTCATGAATAAGCTGTAAATACTGACACTCACTCAAGAACATCCTGTAAATTCTGACACTCACTCAGGAATATCCTGTAAATACTGACACTCATCGAGGATCCCACACGAAATATTGAAACTCACTCACGAACATCCATTAAATACCAAAACTCACACGAGAACATCCTGTAAACACTGACACTCACTCAGGAACATTCTGTAATTACTGACACTCACTCAGGAACATCCTGTAAATACTGACACTCACACGGGAACATCCTGTAATTACTGACACTCACTCAAGAATAACCTGTAAATACTGACACCCACTCAAGAATAACCTGTAAACACTGACATTCACTCAAGAATAACCTCTAAATACTGACACTTACTCGAGAATAACCTGCAAACACTGACACTCAACCAGGAGTATCCTTTAAATACTGACACTCACCAAGGAACATCCTGCAAATACTGACAATCACACAGGTACTTCGTGTAAATACTGACACGCACCTCGGAACTTCCTCTGAATACTCACACTCACTCAGGAACACCCTGTCAATACTGACACTCACTCAGGAACACCCTGTAAATACTGACACTCACTCAGTAACAACCTGTAAATCCTGACACTCACTCAGGAACATCCTGTAAGTAATGACACTCACTCAGGAGCATCCTGTCAGTAATGACACTCACTCAGGAACATGCTGTTAATACTGACACTCACTCAGGAATATCCTGTAAATACTGACACTCACTCACGAATAACCTGTAAATACTGACACTCACTCAGGAACATCCTGTAAATCCTGACACTCACTCAGGAACATCCTGTAAGTAATGACACTCACTCAGGAACATCCTGCAAGTAATGACACTCAATCAGGAACATGCTGTTAATACTGACACTCACTCAGGAATATCCTGTTGAATACTGACAATTACCAAGGAATATTTTATCATTCGTGACATTCACTCAGGAACATTCTGTATATACTGAAACTCACTCAGGACCAACCTGTAGATACTGACACTCACCCAGGAGTATCCTGTAAATACTGAAACTCACCCAGGAACAGCGTGAAAATACTGACCCTCACCCAGGAACATCCTGTAAATACTGACACTGACTCAGGAACATCCTGTAAATGCTGACACTAACTGAGGAACAACCTGTAAATACTGACACTCACTCAAGAATAACCTGTAAATACTTTCACTCACTCACGAACAACCTGTAAATACTGACACTCACTTAAGAATAACATGTAAACACTGACACTCACCCAGGAACAACCTGTAAATACTGACACTCACTCAAGAATAACCTGTAAATACTGACACTCACCCAGGAGTATACTGTAAATACTGAAACTCACCCAGGAACAGCGTGAAAATACTAACAGTCACTCAAGAACATCGTGTAAATACTGACACTCATTCAGGAAAATCCTGTAAATACTGACACTCACTCAGGAACATCCTGTAAATATTGACACTCACCCAGGAACATCCTGTAAATACTTTCACTCACTTAAGAATAACATGTAAACACTGACACTCACCCAGGAACAACCTGTAAATACTGACACTCACTCAAGAATAAACTGTAAATACTGACACTCACCCAGGAACATCCTGTAAATACTGACACTGACTCAGGAACATCCTGTAAATGCTGACACTCACCCAGGAACATCCTGTAAATACTGAAACTAACTGAGCAACAACCTGTAAATATTGACACTAACTGAGGAACATCCTGTAAATACTGACACTCATTCAGGAACATCCTGTAAATACTGACACTCATTCCGGAACATCCTGTAAATACTAACTCTCACTCAGGAACATCCTGTAAATACTGACACTCAATCAAGAATAACCTGTAAATACTGACATTCACTCAGCAACATCCTGTAAATGCTGACACTCACTCAGGAACATCCTGTTAATGCTGACACGAACTAAGGAACAACCTGTAAATACTGACACTCACTATAGAACAACCTGTAAACACTAACAATCACTCATGAATAAGCTGTAAGTACTGACACTCACTCAAGAACATCCTGTAAATTCCGACACTCACTCAGGAACATCCTGTAAATGCTGACACGAACTAAGGAACAACCTGTAAATACTGACACTCACTATAGAACAACCTGTAAACACTGACAATCACTCATGAATAAGCTGTAAATCAAGAATAACCTGTAAATACTGACATTCACTCAGCAACATCCTGTAAATACTAACACTCACCCAGGAACATCCTGTAAATACTGACACTCACTCAGGAACATCCTGTAAATGCTGACACTAACTGAGCAACAACCTGTAAGTACTGACACTCACTCAAAAATAACCTGTAAACACTGACACTCACTCACGAACAACCTGTAAATACTGACACTCACTTAAGAATAACATGTAAACACTGACACTCACCCAGGAACAACCTGTAAATACTGAGACTCACTCAAGAATAACCTGTAAATACTGACACTCACCCAGGAGTATACTGTAAATACTGAAACTCACCCAGGAACAGCGTGAAAATACTAACAGTCACTCAAGAACATCGTGTAAATACTGACACTCATTCAGGAAAATCCTGTAAATACTGACACTCACTCAGGAACATCCTGTAAATATTGACACTCACCCAGGAACATCCTGTAAATACTTTCACTCACTCACGAACAACCTGTAAATACTGACACTCACTTAAGAATAACATGTAAACACTGACGCTCACCCAGGAACAACCTGTAAATACTGACACTCACTCAAGAATAAACTGTAAATACTGACACTCACCCAGGAACATCCTGTAAATACTGACACTGACTCAGGAACATCCTGTAAATGCTGACACTCACCCAGGAACATCCTGTAAAGACTGAAACTAACTGAGCAACAACCTGTAAATATTGACACTAACTGAGGAACATCCTGTAAATCCTGACACTCATTCAGGAACATCCTGTAAATACTGACACTCATTCCGGAACATCCTGTAAATACTAACTCTCACCCAGGAACATCCTGGAAATACTGACACTCATTCAGGAACATCCTGTAAATACTGACACTCATTCCGGAACATCCTGTAAATGCTGACACTCACTCAGGAACATCCTGTTAATGCTGACACGAACTAAGGAACAACCTGTAAATACTGACACTCACTATAGAACAACCTGTAAACACTAACAATCACTCATGAATAAGCTGTAAATACTGACACTCACTCAAGAACATCCTGTAAATTCCGACACTAACTCAGGAACATCCTGTAAATGCTGACACGAACTAAGGATCAACCTGTAAATACTGACACTCACTATAGAACAACCTGTAAACACTGACAATCACTCACACTGACAATCACTCATGAATAAGCTGTAAATCAAGAATAACCTGTAAATACTGACATTCACTCAGCAACATCCTGTAAATACTAACACTCACCCAGGAACATCCTGCAAATACTGACACTCACTCAGGAACATCCTGTAAATGCTGACACTAACTGAGCAACAACCTGTAAATACTGACACTCACTCAAAAATAACCTGTAAACACTGACACTCACTCACGAATAACCTGTAAATACTGACACTCACTCAGGAATAACATGTAAACACTGACACTCACTCACGAATAATCTGTAAATACTGACACTCACTCAAGAATAACCTTTAAATACTGACACTCACTCACGAATGACCTGTAAATACTGACACTCACTCAAGAATAACATGTAAACACTGACACTCACAAAGGAACAACCTGTAAATACTAACATTCACTCAGTAAAATCCTGTAAATACGGACACTCACTCAGGAACAACCTGTGAATACTAACACTCAATCAGAAACATCCTGTAATTACTGACACTCACTCAGGAACATCCTGTAAATGGAGACACTCACTCAGGAACATCCTGTAAATACTGCCACTCACTCAGGAACATCCTGTAAATGGAGACACTCACTCAGGAACATCCTGTAAATACTGCCACTCACTCAGGAACATCCTGTAAATGCTGACACTCACTCAGGAACATCGTGTAAATGCTGACACGAACTAAGGAACAACCTGTAAATACTGACACTCACTATAGAACAACCTGTAAACACTGACAATCACTCATGAATAAGCTGTAAATACTGACACTCACTCAAGAACATCCTGTAAATTCTGACACTCACTCAGGAATATCCTGTAAATACTGACACTCATCGAGGATCCCACACGAAATATTGAAACTCACTCACGAACATCCATTAAATACCAAAACTCACACGAGAACATCCTGTAAACACTGACACTCACTCAGGAACATTCTGTAATTACTGACACTCACTCAGGAACATCCTGTAAATACTGACACTCACACGGGAACATCCTGTAATTACTGACACTCACTCAAGAATAACCTGTAAATACTGACACCCACTCAAGAATAACCTGTAAACACTGACATTCACTCAAGAATAACCTCTAAATACTGACACTTACTCGAGAATAACCTGCAAATACTGACACTCACCCAGGAGTATCCTTTAAATACTGACACTCACCAAGGAACATCCTGCAAATACTGACACTCACACAGGTACTTCGTGTAAATACTGACACGCACCTCGGAACTTCCTCTGAATACTCACACTCATTCAGGAAAACCCTGTCAATACTGACACTCACTCAGGAACACCCTGTAAATACTGACACTCACTCAGGAACAACCTGTAAATCCTGACACTCACTCAGGAACATCCTGTAAGTAATGACACTCACTCAGGAGCATCCTGTAAGTAATGACACTCACTCAGGAACATGCTGTTAATACTGACACTCACTCAGGAATATCCTGTAAATACTGACACTCACTCACGAATAACCTGTAAATACTGACACTCACTCAGGAACATCCTGTAAATCCTGACACTCACTCAGGAACATCCTGTAAGTAATGACACTCACTCAGGAACATCCTGCAAGTAATGACACTCAATCAGGAACATGCTGTTAATAATGACACTCACTCAGGAATATCCTGTTGAATACTGACAATTACCAAGGAATATTTTATCATTAGTGACATTCACTCAGGAACATTCTGTATATACTGAAACTCACTCAGGACCAACCTGTAGATACTGACTCTCACTCAGAAACATCATGTGAATAATGACACACATTCAGGAACAAACTTTAAATACTGAAACTTATTCAGAAACAACCTCTAAATGCTGACACGAATACAAGAACTATCCGTCAATACTGACACTCTCTCGGTAAAAACCTGTAAATACTGACACTGACCCAGGATCCAACGCGAAATATTGCAACTCACTCCCGAATATCCATTAAATACCAACACTCACTCAGGAACATTCTGTAATTACTGACACTCACTCAGGAACATCCTGTTAATACTGACACTCACTCAAGAATAACCTGTAAATACTGACACTCACTCAAGAATAACCTGTAAATACTGACACTCACCCAGGAATATCCTGTAAATACTGAAACTCACCCAGGAACAGCGTGAAAATACTAACAGTCACTCAGGAACATCCTGTAAATACTGACACTCACTCAGGAACATCCTGTAAGTAATGACATTCACTCAGGAACATGCTGCAAATACTCACACTTACTCAGGTATGTCCTGTTAATAATGACAATCACTCAGGAACATCCTGGAAATACAGACACTCATTCAGGTACATCCTGGAAGTAATGACACTCAATCAAAAACATCCTGTAAATACTGCCAATTACCCAGGAATATTCTATATTTAGAAACATTCAATCAGGAACATCCTGTAGAAACTGACACTCACTCAGAAACATCCTGTGAAAACTGTCACACATTCAGGAGCAAATTTTAAGTAGAGCAACCCTTTCAGGAGCAACCTCTAAATGCTGGCACTCATACAAGAACAATCCTTCAATACTGACACTCTCTCGGGAAAACCCTGTAAATACTGACACTCACCCAGGAACACGTATAAATACTGACAATGACCCAGGAATGATCTATAAATAATGACACGCACTCAGGAATATCCTGTAAATACTAACACTCATCGAGGATCCCACACGAAATATTGAAACTCACTCACGAACATCCATTAAATACCAAAACTCAAACAAGAACATCCTGTAAATACTGACACTCACTCAGGAACATCCTGTAAATACCGACACTCACTCAGGAACATTACGTAAATACTGACACTCACTCAAGAATAACCTGTAAATACTGACACTCACTCAAGAAAAACCTGTAAACACTGACACTCACTCAAGAATAACATGTAAATACTGACACTCACTCAAGAATAACCTGTAAATACTGACACTCACCCAGGAATATACTTTAAATACTGAAACTCACCCAGGAACAGCGTGAAAATACTAACAGTCACTCAAGAACATCCTGTAAATAATGACACTCATTCAGGAACATCCTGTAAATACTGACACTCACTCAGGAACATCCTGTAAATACTGACACTCACTCAGGAACATCCTGTAAATACTGACACCCACCAGATACATCTTGTAAGTACTGACGCTCAATCAGGAACATCCTGTAAATACTGACACTCACCCAGGAACATCGTGTAAATATTGACAATGATCCAGGAATAACCTGTAAATACTGACAATCAATCAGGGACATCCTGTAATTACTGAAAATGACCCAAGAATAATCTGTAAATACTGACCCACCAAGGAACAACCTGTAAATACTGACACTCACCCAGGAGTATCCTGTAAATACTGAAACTCACCCAGGAACAGCGTGAAAATACTGACACTCACCCAGGAACATCCTGTAAATACTTACACTAACTGAGGAACAACCTGTAAATACTGACACTCACTCAAGAATAACCTGTAAATACTTTCACTCACTCACGAATAAGCTGTAAATACTGACACTCACATAAGAATAACATGTAAACACTGACACTCACCCAGGAACAACCTGTAAATACTGACACTCACTCAAGAATAACCTTTAAAAACTGACACTCACCCAGGAGTATACTGTAAATACTGAAACTCACCCAGGAACAGCGTGAAAATACTAACAGTCACTCAAGAACATCGTGTAAATACTGACACTCATTCAGGAACATCCTGTAAATACTGACACTCATTCAGGAACATCCTGTAAATACTGACACTCACTCAGGAACATCCTGTAAATACTGACACTCACTCAGGAACATCCTGTAAATTCTGACACTCACCCAGGAACATCCTGTAAATACTGATACTGACTCAGGAACATCCTGTAAATACTGATGCTAACTGAGCAACAACCTGTAAATACTGACACTAACTGAGGAACATCCTGTAAATACTGACACTCATCCAGGAACATCCTGTAAATGCTGACACTCACCCAGGAACATCCTGTAAATACTGACACTCACCCAGGAACATCCTGTAAATACTGACACTCACCCAGGAACATCCTGTAAATACTGACACTCATTCAGGAACATCCTGTAAATACTGACACTCAAGAATAACCTGTAAATACTTACACTCACTCACGAATAAGCTGTAAATACTGACGCTCATTCAGGAACATCCTGTAAATACTGACACTCACTCAAGAATAACATGTAAACACTGGCACTCACCCAGGAACAACCTGTAAATACTGACACTCACTCAGGAACAACCTGTAAATACTGACACTCACTCCGGAACATCCTGTAATTGCTGACACTCACCCAGGAACATCCAGTAAATACTGACACTCACTCAGGAACATCCTGTAAATGCTGACACTAACTGAGGAACAACCTGTAAATACTGATACTCACACAGGAACACCGTATAAATACTGACAATGACCCAGGAATGAACTATAATTAATGACACTCAGTCAGGAACATTCTGCAAATACTGACACTCACTCAGGAACATCCTGTAAATACTGAAACTCACACAGGAACTTTCTGTAATTCCTGATACTCACTCAGGTACTTCGTGTAAATACTGACATGCACCTTGGAACTTCCTGTGAATACTCACACTCACTCAAGAACACCCTGTCAATACTGACATTCACTCAGGAACATCGTGTAAATTCTGACACTCACACAGGAACACCGTATAAATACTGACAATGGCCAAGGAATTATCCATAAATAATGACACTCACTCAGGAATATCCTGTAAACACTGACACACATCGAGGATCCGACAAGAAATATTGAAACTCACTCACGAACATCCATTAAATACCAAAACTCACACAAGAACATCCTGTAAATACTGACACTCACCCAGGAACATCCTTTAAATACTGACACTCACTCAGCAACATCCTGTAAATGCTGCCACTCACCCAGGAACTTCCTGTAAATACTGACACTCATTCAGGAACATCCTGTAAATACTGACACTCATTCCGGAACATCCTGTAAATACTGACTTTCACCCAGGAACATCCTGGAAATACTGACGCTCATTCAGGAACATCCTGTAAATACTGACATTCACTCAGCAACATCCTGTAAATACTAACACTCACCCAGGAACATCCTGTAAATACTGACACTAACTGAGCAACAACCTGTAAATACTGACACTCACTCAAGAATAACCTGTAAATACTGACACTCACCCAGGAACAGCGTGAAAATACTGACACTCACCCAGGAACATCCTGTAAATGCTGACACTGACTCAGGAACATCCTGTAAATGCTGACACTAACTGAGGAACAACCTGTAAATACTGACACTCACTCAAGAATAACCTGTAAATACTTTCACTCACTCACGAATGACCTGTAAATACTGACACTCACTCAAGAATAACATGTAAACACTGACACTCACCAAGGAACAACCTGTAAATACTAACATTCACTCAGTAAAATCCTGTAAATACGGACACTCACTCAGGAACAACCTGTGAATACTAACACTCAATCAGAAACATCCTGTAATTACTGACACTCACCGAGGAACATCCTGTAAATACTGACACTCACTCAGGAACATCCTGTAAATGCTGACACGAAATAAGGAACAACCTGTAAATACTGACACTCACAATAGAACAACCTGTAAACACTGACAATCACTCATGAATAAGCTGTAAATACTGACACTCACTCAAGAACATCCTGTAAATTCTGACACTCACTCAGGAACATCCTGTAAATGCTGACACGAACTAAGGAACAACCTGTAAATACTGACACTCACTGTAGAACAACCTGTAAACACTGACAATCACTCATGAATAAGCTGTAAATACTGAAACTCACTCAAGAATAACCTGTAAATACTGACACTCACCCAGGAGTATCCTGTAAATACTGACACCCATCCAGGAGTATCCTGTAAATACTGACACTCATCCAGGAACAGCCTGAAAATACTAACACTCACTCAAGAACATCCTGTAAATACTGACACTCACCCTGGAACATCCTGCAAATACTGACACTCACCCAGGTACATCATGTAAATTCTGACACGCACCTAGTAACTTCCTGTAAATACTCACACTCACTCAGGAACACCCTGTCAATACTGACACTCATTCAGGAACATTCTGTAAATTCTGACACTCACTCAGGAACAACCTGCAAAAACGAACACTGACCCAAGATCACTTCCGTAAATACTGTCACTCATCCGGTAACATCGTGTAAATACTGACACTCACTCAGGAGCATCCTTTAAATACTGACACTCACTCAGAAACAACCGAGAATTACTGACAAACATTCAGGAACATCCTGTAAATACTGACACTCACTCAGGAACATACTGTAAATACGGACACTCACTCAGGAACAACCTGTAAATACTGACACTCACTCCGGAACATCCTGTAATTACTGACATTCACCCAGGAACATCCTGTAAATACTGACACTCACCCAGGAACATCCTGTAAATACTGACACTGACTCAGGAACATCCTGTAAATACTGATACTAACTGAGCAACAACCTGTAAATACTGACACTCATTGAGGAACATCCTGTATATACTGACACTCATCCAGGAACATCCTGTAAATGCTGACACTCACCCAGGAACATCCTGTTAATACTGACACTCATTCAGGAACATCCTGTAAATACTGACACTCACTCACGAATAAGCTGTAAATACTGACGCTCATTCAGGAACATCCTGTAAATACTGACACTCACTCAAGAATAACCTGTAAATACTGACACCCACTCAAGAATAACCTGTAAACACTGACATTCACTCAAGAATAACCTCTAAATACTGACACTTACTCGAGAATAACCTGCAAATACTGACACTCACCCAGGAGTATCCTTTAAATACTGACACTCACCAAGGAACATCCTGCAAATACTGACACTCACACAGGTACTTCGTGTAAATACTGACACGCACCTCGGAACTTCCTCTGAATACTCAGACTCACTCAGGAACACCCTGTCAATACTGACACTCACTCAGGAACACCCTGTAAATACTGACACTCACTCAGGAACACCCTGTAAATACTGACACTCACTCAGGAACATCCTGTAAGTAATGACACTCACTCAGGAACATGCTGTTAATACTGACACTCACTCAGGAATATCCTGTAAATACTGACACTCACTCACGAATAACCTGTAAATACTGACAATTACCGGGGAATATTTTATCATTAGTGACATTCACTCAGGAACATTCTGTATATACTGAAACTCACTCAGGACCAACCTGTCGATATTGACACTCACTCAGAAACATCCTGTGAATAATGACACACATTCAGGAACAAACTTTAAATACTGAAACTTATTCAGAAACAACCTCTAAATGCTGACACGAATACAAGAACTATCCGTCAATACTGACACTCTCTCGGGAAAAACCTGTAAATACTGACACTGACCCAGGATCCAACGCGAAATTTGGCAACTCACTCCCGAATATCCATTAAATACCAACACTCACTCAGTAACATTCTGGAAATACTAACACTCACTCAGGAACATCCTGTTAATACTGACACTCACTCAAGAATAACCTGTAAATACTGACACTCACTCAAGAAAAACCTGTAAACACTGACACTCACTCAAGAATAACATGTAAATACTGACACTCACTCAAGAATAACCTGTAAAGACTGACACTCACCCAGGAATATCCTGTAAATACTGAAACTCACCCAGGAACAGCGTGAAAATACTAACAGTCACTCAGGAACATCCTGTAAATACTGACACTCACTCAGGAACATCCTGTAAATACTGACACTCACTCAGTAACATCCTGTAAATACTGACACTCACTCAGGAACATCCTGTAAGTAATGACATTCACTCAGGAACATGCTGCAAATACTCACACTCACTCAGGTATGTCCTGTTAATAATGACAATCACTCAGGAACATCCTGGAAATACAGACACTCATTCAGGTACATCCTGGAAGTAATGACACTCAATCAAAAACATCCTGTAAATACTGCCAATTACCCAGGAATATTCTATATTTAGAAACATTCAATCAGGAACATCCTGTAGAAACTGACACTCACTCAGAAACATCCTGTGAAAACTGTCACACATTCAGGAGCAAATTTTAAGTAGAGCAACCCTTTCAGGAGCAACCTCTAAATGCTGGCACTCATACAAGAACATACTCTCTCGGGAAAACCCTGTAAATACTGACACTCACCCAGGAACACGTATAAATACTGACAATGACCCAGGAATGATCTATAAATAATGACACGCACTCAGGAATATCCTGTAAATACTGACACTCATCGAGGATCCCACACGAAATATTGAAACTCACTCACGAACATCCATTAAATACCAAAACTCAAACAAGAACATCCTGTAAATACTGACACTCACTCAGGAACATCCTGTAAATACCGACACTCACTCAGGAACATTCCGTAAATACTGACACTCACTCAAGAAAAACCTGTAAACACTGACACTCAGTCAAGAATAACATGTAAATACTGACACTCACTCAAGAATAACCTGTAAATACTGACACTCACCCAGGAATATACTTTAAATACTGAAACTCACCCAGGAACAGCGTGAAAATACTAACAGTCACTCAAGAACATCCTGTAAATAATGACACTCATTCAGGAACATCCTGTAAATACTGACACTCACTCAGGAACATCCTGTAAATACTGACACTCACTCAGGAACATCCTGTAAATACTGACACCCGCCAGATACATCTTGTAAGTACTGACGCTCAATCAGGAACATCCTGTAAATACTGACACTCAACCAGGAACATCGTGTAAATATTGACAATGATCCAGGAATAACCTGTAAATACTGACAATCAATCAGGGACATCCTGTAATTACTGAAAATGACCCAAGAATAATCTGTAAATACTGACCCACCAAGGAACAACCTGTAAATACTGACTCTGTCCCAGGAATATTCTGAAAATACTCACACTCACTCAGAAACATTCTGTAAATGCTGACACATAT
This sequence comes from Heptranchias perlo, assembly GCF_035084215.1. Taxonomy (NCBI): domain Eukaryota; kingdom Metazoa; phylum Chordata; class Chondrichthyes; order Hexanchiformes; family Hexanchidae; genus Heptranchias; species Heptranchias perlo. The sequence continues at coordinate 21,587,349 of NC_090370.1, forward strand.
TCAGGAACATCCTTGAAACACTTGCACTCACTCAGGAACAACCTCGAAATGCCGACACTCATACAAGAACGTTCCGTTAATGCTGACAATCTCTCGGGAAAACCCTGCAAATACTGACACTCACCCAGGAACAACCTGTAAATACTGACACTCATCGAGGGTCCGACACGAAATATTGAAACTCCCTCGCGAACATCCATTAAATACCAAAACTCACACAAGAACATCCTGTAAATATTGACACTCACTCAGGAACATTCTGTAAATACTGACACTCACTCGGGAACATCCTGTAAATAGAGACACTCACTCAGGAACATCCTGTAAATACTGACACTCACTCAAGAAAAACCTGTAAACACTGACACTCGCTCAAGAATAACATGTAAATACTGACACTCACTCAAGAATAACCTGTAAATACTGACACTCACCCAGTAGTATCCTGTAAATACTGAAACTCACCCAGGAACAGCGTGAAAATACTGACACTCACCCAGGAACATCCTGTAAATACTGACACTGACTCAGGAACATCCTGTAAATGCTGACACTCACTCAGGAACATCCTGTAAATGCTGACACGAACTAAGGAACAACCTGTAAATACTGACACTCACTATAGAACAACCTGTAAACACTGAAACTCACACAGGAACTTTCTGTAATTACTGATACTCACTCAGGTACTTCGTGTAAATACTGACATGCACCTTGGAACTTCCTGTGAATACTCACACTCACTCAAGAACACCCTGTCAATACTGACATTCACTCAGGAACATCGTGTAAATTCTGACACTCACACAGGAACACCGTATAAATACTGACAATGGCCAAGGAATTATCCATAAATAATGACACTCACCCAGGAACATCCTTTAAATGCTGCCACTCACCCAGGAACATCCTGTAAATACTGACACTCATTCCGGAACATCCTGTAAATACTGACTCTCACCCAGGAACATCCTGGAAATACTGACGCTCATTCAGGAACATCCTGTAAATACTGACATTCACTCAGCAACATCCTGTAAATACTAACACTCACCCAGGAACATCCTTTAAATACTGACACTAACTGAGCAACAACCTGTAAATACTGACACTCACTCAAGAATAACCTGTAAATACTGACACTCACTCACGAATGACCTGTAAATACTGACACTCACTCAAGAATAACATGTAAACACTGACACTCACCAAGGAACAACCTGTAAATACTAACATTCACTCAGTAAAATCCTGTAAATACGGACACTCACTCAGGAACGACCTGTGAATACTAACACTCAATCAGAAACATCCTGTAATTACTGACACTCACCGAGGAACATCCTGTAAATACTGACACTCACTCAGGAACATCCTGTAAATGCTGACACTCACTCAGGAACATCCTGTAAATGCTGACACGAACTCAGGAACATCCTGTAAATGCTGACACTCACTCAGGAACATCCTGTAAATGCTGACACTCACTCAGGAACATCCTGTAAATGCTGACACTCACTCAGGAACATCCTGTAAATGCTGACACGAACTAAGGAACAACCTGTAAATACTGACACTCACTATAGAACAACCTGTAAACACTGACAATCACTCATGAATAAGCTGTAAATACTGACACTCACTCAAGAACATCCTGTAAATTCTGACACTCACTCAGGAACATCCTGTAAATGCTGACACGAACTAAGGAACAACCTGTAAATACTGACACTCACTATAGAACAACCTGTAAACACTGACAATCACTCATGAATAAGCTGTAAATACTGAAACTCACTCAAGAATAACCTGTAAATACTGACACTCACCCTGGAACATCCTGCAAATACTGACACTCACCCAGGTACATCATGTAAATTCTGACACGCACCGAGTAACTTCCTGTAAATACTCACACTCACTCAGGAACACCCTGTCAATACTGACACTCATTCAGGAACATTCTGTAAATTCTGACACTCACTCAGGAACAACCTGCAAAAACGAACACTGACCCAAGATCACTTCCGTAAATACTGTCACTCATCCGGTAACGTCGTGTAAATACTGACACTCACTCAGGAGCATCCTTTAAATGCAGACACTCACTCAGAAACAACCTAGAATTACTGACACACATTCAGGAACATCCTGTAAATAAAAACACTCACCCAGGATCCTCCTCGAAATTTTGACACTCACTCACGAACATCCGTTAAATGCTGACACTAACACAAGAACATCCTCTGAATACTGACACTCACTGAGGAACATTCTGTAGATACTGACACTCACTCAGAACATCCTATAAACACGAACGCTCACGCAGGAATCTCCTTTAAATGCTCACACTCCCACAGCAACATTGTGTAATATTGACACTCACTCACGACCATTCTTTAAATACTGAGACTCACTCAGGAACATCCTGTAAATACTGCCACTCACTCAGGAACATCCTTTAAATAAAGACACTCACTCAGGATCATCCTCGAAATATTGACATTCACACAAGAACATCCTGTAAATACCGACACTTACTCAGGAACATCCTGCAAATACTGACTCTCACTCAGAAACATACTTTAAATACTGATACACATTCAGTTACATCCTGTTAACACTGACACTCACTCAGGAACAACCTCTAAATGCTGACAATGACTCATAAATTATCTGTAAATACTGACACTCACTCAGCAATATCCTGTAAATACTGACACTCACTGAGGAACATCCTGTAAATATTGACACTGACTTAGGAACCTCCTCGAAATATTCACAGTCACACAGGGACGTCCTGTAACCACTGACACTCGCACAAAAACATTTTGAAAATATTGACACTCACTCTAGAATATCCGGTAAATACGGACACTCACTTGGCAACATCCTGTAAATCCTGACACTCACTAAGGAACATCCTGGAAGTAATATCAATCACTCAGGAATATCCTGTAAACACAGACACTCATTCAGAGACATCGTGGAAGTAATGGCACTCACTCAGGAACATCATGTAAATAATGACAATGACCCAGGAATATTCTGTAGAAGTGACATTCACTCAGGAACATCCTGTAAGTACTGACACTCACTCAGGAACACCTTTCAAATACTGACACTCACTCAGAAACGTCCTGTGAATAATGACACTCACTCAGTAACATAATGTAAATAATGACAATGACCCAGGAATATTCTGTAAACAGTGACATTCACTCAGGAACATCCTGGAAATACTGACACTCACTCAGGAACACCTTTCAAATACTGACACTCACTCAGAAACGTCCTGTGAATAATGACACTCACTCAGTAACATAATGTAAATAATGACAATGACCCAGGAATATTCTGTAAACAGTGACATTCACTCAGGAACATCCTGGAAATACTGACACTCACTCAGGAATATCCTGTAAACATTGACACTCAGTCGGGAACATCCTGTAAAACCTGACACTCACTCAGGAACATCCTGGAAGTATTGACACTCACTCAGGAACATCCTATAAATGCCGCCGCTCATCCAGGAAACTCCGTTAAATACTAACACTCATCAGCAACATTCTGTAAACACTGACACTGACTCAGCAACATCCTGTACGAAATGACAATGACCCAGGAATAATCTGTGAATACTGACACTCACCCAGGAACATCCTGTAAATACTGACACTCACCCAGGAACATCCTGTAAATACTGACATTCACTCAGGAACATCGTGTAAATGCTGACACTCACTCAGGAACATGCTGTAAATGAAGACACTCACTCAGGATCCTCCTCGAAGTATTGACGCTCACTCACGAACATCCTGTAAGTCCTGACACTCACACAAGAACGTACTGTAAATACTGTCACTCGCCCAGGAACATCCTGTAAATACTGACAATGACCCAGGAATGATCTGTGAATACTGACACTCACTGCGGAACATCCTGTACATACTGACACTCACTCAGGAACATCGTGTAAATATTGACACTCACTCAGGAATTAAAACTCCATATCGATATAGAGACTTACCAGGAGACCCGATAATGAAGCGTTCCATCCGGGAAACCGCATATAGATATAGAAACTTAACAGTGGACAATCGGAATTGCATCTTCCATCCCAGAAACCCCGTATAGATATAAATAATTACCAGGAGACCCCGCAATTAAATCGTCCTTCCCGAAACCCCTTATCGATATAGAGACTTAGCAGGAGACCATGTAATTACATCTACCATCCCAGAAGATCTTTATAAATTATAGAGAATTAGCAGGAGTTCCCGTAATTACATCTCCCATTCTGGAACCATACATGGATATAAAGATTTAGCAGGAGACCTCCACAATTACATCACCCATCCCAGAGACCGCTTAAAGATATAAAGACTTAAGAAGAGTGCCCATAATTACATCACCCATCCCGGAAACCCCATATCGATATAAAGACATGGCAGGAGACGCCTGTAATTACATCTAACATCCCAGAAACCCCACATAGATATGCAGAATTAGCAGCAGAACCCCGGAATTATATCTCCAATTCCAGAAACCCCATAGAGGTGCAGAGACTTACTTGGAGTCCCCGTAATTACATCTCCCATCCCGGAAAACCCATTCAGATATAGGGACTTACCAAGAATTCCTGTAATTATAACACCCACCCTTGATACCCCATATAGATTTAGAGACTTCCAAGGAGACCAAGTTTCCATCCTGGAAACCATATTCAGATATAGACTTACCAGGGGATCCCTTAATTACATTTCCAATCCTGGAACCCCCATATAGATATAATTTTTTAGCAGAAGACCTCCTTAATTACATCTCCCATCGCAGAAAGCTCATATAGATATAGAGACTGAAGAGGAGAGCCCAGAATTATACCTCCCAGCCCGGATAAATTATATTGATACAGAGACTTAGAAGGAGAAACCGTAATTACCTCGCATCCTGGAAACACATATAGATGTAGAGACTTACTAGGAGACCCCGTAATCACATCTCGCATCCTGGAAACACATGTAGATATGGAGACTTACCAGGAGACCCCGTAATTACATCTCCTTCTCAGAGATCCCATATAGATATAGAGACTTACCAGCAAGCATAGTGGTCACAATTTGCGTCCCGAAAACCCCATATACATATGCATGCTTCGCAGGAGCTCCAAGAGAAGTGAAGATGGGGCAGTAAATTACGAGAACAGTAATACAGTGAAAGGTAGTTAACAAAACTAATAGCTAGATATAGAGGCTTATCAATAATAGCATCATCAGCGAGGAGCAGACAGTAAACGGGAAGAACAGTATTACAGTGATATACGTGTTATAGAATTAATAGCTGATACAGAACTTACCACGGACACCAACAGCAGCGAGGAGAGGATGGTGATTTAGAAGAACAGTAATACAGTAAAACATGGCTTATCGAATTAATGGTTGCATGTAGGATATAGATAATTGCCAGGGACACCAATAGAAGCAAGGAGGGGATGGTAAATTGCAAGAACAGTATACAGTGAAACATGGCTTAGAGAATTAATAGCTGGATATAGGATATAGAGAATTACCAGGGACACCAATAGAAGCGAGGAGGGAATTGTAAATGACAAGAATATTAATACAGTGAAAACTGTGTTATGGAGTTAATAGCTGAATATAGAGACTAACCAGGAACACTAACAGCAGAAAGGAGGGGATGGTAAATTACAAGAAATGTAATACAGTGAAACGTGGTGTATAGAAATAATAGCTCGATATAGAACTCACCAGGAACATCAAAATCAGCAAGCAGGAGGAAATAAATGAGTCGTACAGTTAATCGTGGATTACAGAATTGATAGTTTGATATAGAGACTTACCAGGCGCAACAACAGCAAGGAAGGGGAAGTAAATGAGAAGAACAGTAATACAGTGAAACATGGTTTAGGGAATTAATAATATAGAACATTACCAGGGACACCCACAACAGCGAGGATGGGATAGTAAATCTTTTGAATAATCAGAAGTGCCAAATATATCCGAACAGCTAATTTTAGTCTATCATAATTTGCAGAAAGATAATCAAACTCCCAGGAGAAACTCCTGCCCATTGTTACAACATTCCAATCTATTGTAATCATATTCGGTTCCATTGTTGTAACATTCCAATCTATTGTCCTCAGATTATGGCCTATTCTTGTAACATTCCAATTTAATGTTCTCAGATTCAGACGCTTTCTCCCACTCTCTGTAGAGCCGCTGATCCCTGTAAAGGCCGGAGGTGGTACTTCCACTGACACTGTGAGATCACACATTGCCAGGAGCTCCTTTTTATAGCAGAGGGAAACTCTCCAGTGAAACAATTAGGGCCCGTGGAGGCTGACTTGAAGTACAGTCACTGAATAAACAGATTCAGGTAACGCCTTTCAACCCAATACATTTTACATCACAACATATATTTATCCAAATATTACACAGATTTAAATCGAAAAGCCCAGTACATTATTTTAATAAATATTTGGAAGAACAGAAACTATGAGACCCGCAATCTGACTGCATCGGTGTGAAGCGAGAGCAGCTTCAATTACAGATTGCAGATTATTTCTGAACGTAATTTTTAAATTAATTTCAGTTAGTTTCGACCCATTTCTAAAGGGTTAGGTTTACACTGAGAGACAGAAACTTTACCAGTCAGTTTGAAAATCACCCTGCCAATATTGGTGCAATCTCTGGATACCCCGTCAATATTCGGATGTCAACGCTTGTCGAGTGTGTGGATCCCCTGAAATAAGAGTTATAGCCTTACCCTGTCTTAAATTAATAGGAATAACTCTGTAGCCTTTGCAAATATTGGTAGAGTCTCCAAGTTTTCTCCTTATATATTTGAACACTAACTACATCCATTCTAAATATTGGTGCATTCCATGAGACTACAGGGAGTGACTGAAAGTGTACTCTCCACTGTACACCGATACATAAGAAATAGGAGCAGCATTCGGACATACGGCCCCTCGAGCCTGCTCCGCCATTCAACCAGTTCAGGTCTGATCTTCAAACTCAACTCCACTTTTCCGCCCGATCCCCATATCCAAAGATTCCCTTCGTGTCCAAAAATCTATCGAACTCAGTTTTGACTGTACTCAGCGACTGAGCATCCACAGCCCTCTGGGGGAGAGAATTCCAAAAAATCACAACCCTATGAGTAAAGATGTTTTTCTCATCTCAATCTTAAATGGCCGACCCCGTATTCTGAGACCATGATCCCTTGTTCTGGACTCTCCAGCCGCGGAATCCATCACTCAGCATCTACCCTGTCAAGCCCTCAAAGAATTTTGTTTGCGTTTCATTGAGATCACCTCTCATTCTTCTAAACTCCAAAGGAAAAATGCCCAATCATCACAATTTTTCCTCAAAGGACAGCCCTCTCATCCCAGGAATCAATCCAGTAAATCTTCGTTGCTCTGCTTCTAAGGCAAGTGCATCCTTCCTTCGGTAAGGAGGCCCAAACGGTACACAGAAATCCAGGCGTGGTCACACTAAAGACCTATATAATTGCAGCAAGATGTCCTTACTCTTATACTCCATCCCCATGCCATAAAGCCTAACATATCATTTGTTTTCCTTATTGCTTGCTGTCCCTGCATTTTAACTTTCTATGATTCGTGTATATGGACACCCATATCCCTCTGAATATCAATATTTACTAGTCTCTCCCATTATAAAGAATATTCTGCTTTTCTATTCTTCTGACAAATTTCACAATTCCCCACATTATACTTCATCTGCCTCCGATTTGCCCAATCACTTAAACTGTCTTTAACCCTTTGCATCCTCCCTCTGTCAATCTCACAGCTTACTTTCCCATCTAGCTTTGTACCGTCAGCAAACTTGGTTACATTACACTAGGTCGCCTCATCTAAGTCATTAATATAGATTGTAAATAAATGAGGGCCATGGGCTGATCCTTGCGGCACCGCACTAGTTAAAACGTGTCAACTCTAAAATGAACTGTTTATCCTTACTCTGTGTTTTATGTCTGTCAACCGATCCTCAAACCATGCTAATATATTACCCCCAACCCCACGAGTCCTTATCTTGTGTGACAACCTCTTGTGATGCCTTGATAAAATCCAAACATACGACATCCACTGGTTCCCCCTTATCTGCCCTGCTAGTTAGACCCTCAAAAAACGTTAATAGATTTGTCAAACACGATTTCTCTTTTATAAAACCGTGTTGACTCTGGCTAATCACGTTAGGATTTTCTATGTGTCCTTTCACCACAGCCCAAAAATAGATGCGATCATTTTCCCGACCACTGATGTCAGGCTAACTGGCCGATTATTCCCTGTTTTCTCTCTCCTTCATTTCTTGAATAGCGGGGTTACATTTGCTACCTTAGAATCGATGGGGATCGCCGTACAATCTGGGGAATTCTAGAAGCTGAAAACAAATGCATTCACTATCTCTGTCGCCATCTCTTTTAAAACCCTAGGATGTAAGCCATCGAGTCCAGGCGATTTGTCGGCTTTTGTCCCATTAATTTCTCCAGTACCTTTCCTTTATTAATCTTAATTACTTTAAGTTCCTCACTCTCATTTGACCCTTGGTTCACAACTATGTCCGGTACTTTTTTTGTGCCTTCCACTGTGAAGACGGATACAAATATTTGGTGAACGTCTCTGCCATTTCCTTATTCCCCATTATAATTTCTCCTGTCTCTGCCGCCTCTCAAACCCTTCTTTTCGAAGCAGTATTGTGTGCGGCCTTGCTGTGGTCGGGGCAAGACCACCGTAATTGATGTGTGGTGCAGTGATCGTACAGTGGTTACACGCGTGTTAAAAAAAGGGTGTAAGGATAAACTCAACAACGACAGGCCAGTCAGTTTAACCTCGGCAGTGGGGGAACTTTTAGAAACGATAACCCGGGACGAAATTAATGGTCATTTGGACAAGTGTGGATTAATTAAGGAAAGCCAGCACGGATTTGTTGAAGGCCAATCATGTTTGACCAACTTGATTGAGTTTTTTGATGGGGTAACAGAGAGGGTCGATGAGGGCAATGCTGTTGATGACGTTAAAATGGACTTCCAAAAGGCGTTTGAAAAATTGCCGCATAATCGGCTTGTCATCAAAGTTCAAGCCCGTGGAATAAAGGGGACAGTGGCAGCATGGATACGAAATTGGCTCAGTACCAGGAAACAGAGAGCAGTGGTGAACGTTTGTATTTCCGACTGTAGGGAGGTGTACAGCGATGCTCCCCGGTGGTCGGTACTGGGACCACTGCTGATTTTGATATTTATTAATGACTTGGATTTGGGTGTACAGGGCACAATTTCAAAATTTGCAGATGACACAAAACTGGAACGGTAGTGAGCAGTGTGGAGGGTAAAGATTGAGTTCAGGAGGACAGAGGTGGAATGGCCGGACACGTGGCAGATGAAGTTCAAAGCAGAAAAGTGTGAAATGATATATTTCGATAGGAAGAACGAGGAGAGGAAATATAAACTAAATGGTACCATTCTAAAAAGGGTGCAGGAACAGAGAGATCTGGGGGTATATGTGCACAAATCATTGAATGTGACAGGGCAGGTTGAGAAAGCGGCTAAGAAAGCATATGGGATCCTCGGCTTTATAAATAGAGGCATAGAGTAGAAAAGCAAGGATATTATGATGAACCTTTATAAAACACTGGTTCGGCCACAACTGGAGTATTCTGTCCAGTTCTGGGCACCACACTTTAGGAAGGATGTGAAGGCCTTAGAAAGGGTGCAGACGAGATTTACTGGGATGATGCCAGGGATGAGAGACATCAGAGACGTGCATAGACTCGAGAAGCTGGTGTTGTTCTCCTTATAGGCGAGAAGGTTGAGAGGAGATTTGATGGAGATATTCAAAATCATGAAGTGTCTGGACAGAGTAGAGAGAGAGAAACTGTTCCCATTGGCGGAGGGGTCAAGAACCAGAGGACCAGAGATTCAAGGTGACTGGCAAAATAACCAAAGGCGACATGAGGAAATACTTTTTACACAGCGAGGCTTCACATCATTCAAAAAGTGCGGTGCTCAGAACTGGGCACAATACTCCTGTTGTGGCCGAACCAGTGTTTTATAAATGTTCATCATAACTTCTTTGCTATAGTACTCAATGCCTCTATTTATAAAGCCCAGGATCCGGTATGCTTTCTTAAAACTTTTTTACACAGGGAAAAGTTGTGACCTGGAATGCACTGCCTGAGAGGGTGGTGGAGGCAGATTCAATCGCGGCTTTCAAAGGGTCCTGGATAAGTACTGGAAGGGAAAACATTGCAATGCTACGAGGATAGGGTGGGGGAGTGGGACGAGCTGAATTGCTCTTGCTGAGAGCCGGCACGGACTCGATGGGCCAAATGGCCTCCTTCCGTGCTGTAACCATTCTATGATACTATGCTGAAGTACTGAACACCACGACCAGAATAAGAACCCACGCAATCTGAACACATGTCCTTAGACCATGCGGTCATCCTCGCTCCCTGGCGCATCATTCAAATCCATTAATCAACCGGTAACGTTCTGTTTCAGATTGCCTGAAATCCTAACATGGTTAGCGACTCGCCGTCAAAAATGTAATATGTGGTTTGTGTTTTGCCCATGTTGATTGTCATCCATTCTCATTATACAGACGGTATTTTGGGACTTGGTTAAACGTGTTCCGTCTTTATGTCACCAGGAATCTCAAAATAATTTAAATTCTCCACCTCACTAAAACACAACGGTAACTAATGCCCCCATTCTATCTTGCAATCACATCAAGTGCCGCCTCAATTAAAAAACCTGAACTAATACCACCACCCTTTCCGTCACTATTGTACAACCTCTAGTGTGTAAAAACAAAGTGTGAGTGTGTTTGTTTGACTGTGATATTTATGTAATAGGAACATAAGAATATAGGAAAAGGAGTAGGCCATTCAGCCCCACGTGCCTGCTCCGCCATTTGATAAGATCATGGCTGATCTGTGATCTAACTCCATGTACCTGCCTTTGGCCCATATCCCTTAATACCTTTGGTTGCCAAAAAGCTATCGATCTCAGTTTTAAATTTCGCAATTGAGCTAGTATCAATTGCCGTTTGCGGAAGAGAGTTCCAAACTTCTACCACCCTTTGTGCGTAGAAATGTTTTCTAATCTCACTCCAGAAAGGTCTGGCTCTAATTTTTAGACTGTGCCCCCTACTCCAAGAATCCCCAACCAGCAGAAACAGTTTCTCTCTATCCACCCTATCCGTTCCCCTTAATATCTTATAAACTTCGATCAGATCACCCCTTAACCTTCTAAACTCTAAAGAATACAACCCCAATTTGTGTAATCTCTCCTCGTAACTTAACCCTTGAAGTCCGGGTATCATTCCAGTAAACCTACGCTACACTCCCTCCAAGGCCAATATGTCCTTCCGAAGGTGCGATGCCCAGAACTACTCCAGGTGCGGTCTAACCATAGCATTCTCCAATCCCTCCGTGTCTGTGGAAAGTTTGTTCGTGACGAAAGTCGAATCGCGCCCTGACAATACTGAAGCATCAATGTCGGGGCTCAGGCCACTCGACCACGCTCTGAACCAGTGTTGTCCAATAGAAAATACTGACTAACCGCAGGTGTGGCGATGGCGACACCGTTCTATCCACATGAACGGAAAACATCTCCCACACACAATCCAGGGACATGGACTTTACATGTGTGTAATTCAGAACATCTTTCACCATTCAGTAACCAAGGAAGTAAAACACTCACAACGACGAAACAACACTCGCACATTCTGCTTTTTATCTTATCATTTTACCAACAACACAAAAAGGTTAAAGTTCACATGCAAACCGCATGCGAATATGAGTATTGAGATCACAGGCCCAAAGACTGTGTTCATTACTCATTTTTATTTAGTGCCCAATGTATTGGACAACACTGGTCTGTGTCACAATGGATTGATTGGACGGGCCGTGTTCTGCTGAACCCCAAGACTATACATTCTTACAACAAATGAAAATAAACCTGCCGTGGACGGATGGCGGGTTGGTTTTCTGGTTGGTTTTCTCGAAGGAGCAAATCAACTGGGCAGAGAAATCATCTCCAGCCGAAGGCACAGAAAATAGTTCGGTCCATGTAAAGAACTAAACGTTTCAGTGAAATTCGAACTGTGGCCTACAGGAGAAATTGAAATCTTAGCGCAACCGCTTAGGCCGCTCGGCCATCCTGACTCCAAACTCTGTAACTTACTGGCCCTGATTTTCACACAGATTCCCACTGACCGGTTCACTCTCTGGTTCTCGGTAAATCCTGATGAAAGGCCGTGTGACCGGGTTACAACCTCCCCGGATTTCTCTGTACCTGTGCACGGTATATGGGGATGTTCGGTCGGGCTGTGATATCTGTTTCCCATGGAGCGGCAGCAATGCGCTGTCTGAGACTGCATTCGCTGCTTTCCGTCGGGAGCGGGTGATTGAAGAGACGGGGCCTGGACAGGTGGTCTGAATGTTGTAATTGGTCGCAGCCTCACTCACTCCGGGAGCTGGGGAACCGCGAGAAACTGATGGGTTTGTTGCTGCGTCCCAAATTCGGCTTCGAACTTCTTTTATTAACGGAGGCAGCGCTGCAGGATCCTTCAATGATCGCTCACCAATCGACTGAAACCTGTCGGGATGTGAACACCATTTTAATTTTCAAATATAGAGGGAGCGACATTCACTGTGGAAACATCATGGCAATATAAACTAAAGGGTACAACCCGAAAAGGGGTACTGGAACAGAGAGACTTGTGCACGAATCGTTGAATGTGGGAGGACAGATTGAGAAAGCGGTTAAAAAGCAAACGGGATCCTGGGCTTTATAATTAGAGGCATAGAGTACAAAGTACGGAAGTCACGATGAACGTTTATAAAACACTGGTTGGACCACAAGTGGAATATTGTGTCCAGTTCTGGGCATTGTATTTTAGGAAAGATGTAAAGGCCTTAGAGAGGGTGCAGAAAATATTTACGAGAATGATTCCAGGGATGAGGGACTATAGTTACGTGGATAGACAGGAGAAGCTTCGGTTGTTCTCCTTGGAACAGAGAAGGTTGCAAGGAGATTTAATCGAGGTATTCAAAATCATGAAGGGCCTGGACAGAGTAGATAGAGAGTAACTGTTCCCATTGGCGGAAGGTTCAACAAACATAGAGTTAGATTTAAGGTGATTGGCAAAAGAACCAAAGGCGACATGAGGAAAAACTTATTTACACAGCGAGTGGTTAGGATCTGGAATGGACTGCCCGAGGGGCTGGTGAAGGCAGGTTCAATCATGGCCTTCAAAAGGCAACTGGATAAGTACTTGAAAGGAAAAAAATGCAGAGTCTACGGGGATAGTGCGGGGGAGTGGGACTGGCTGGATTGCTCTTGCATACAGCCGGCGCGGACTCGATGGGCCGAATGGCCTCCTTCCTTACTGCAACCTTTCTGTGATTCTATGATTCGACATTGAAACAGTCTGTTGTCATTCGCTGCAGAAATATCCATGTCACAGCGAGCCAGCTCTCCTGCAACCAATGAGCACACCCTTCGGACCTTTTCTGTGAAGAAGAATTCTGATTTCCGTGAATCCAATCTCGGATTTCTATCGCAAAATACTGCGGATGATGGAAATCTGAAAGAAGACAGAAAACTCGTCATGGCTTCTGACGAAAGGTCTTCGAGCTGAAATATTAACTCTGTTTCTTTCACCACAGACGCCGCCTCCCTTGCTGAGCTTTTCCAGCATTTTCTGTTTTTATTTCGGTTTTTTATATTTTGTTCCTGCGCCCGCTCTTGCACCGCTGGGTAAATGGTGGAATATCAGCCGTGCTCAGCTGGGAATGTTTCCGGCTCATTTTCTTGCAGTAAGACACCCATTGGAAACCGGGAAATGCGAGACAATGAAAGTTCAGATAAAAGTTACCCGACCGTCCCTGACCCACTCACCTTTTGAGTTATTAGCTGATCGCGCTAACCGATTGCACCACAGAGACAGGATGCTTTTATCACTGAAACACTAATTCACCGAGTTAAAGCTTCAGATTGCAGCGAGCAATATAACAGTCTCTATTAACAGTTTACTTTTCCAAAATAAAGGGGGTGAATCTTGAAAGGAGATGTGTTGAAATGAGCCTGACCGGTGAGCCGGTCTGTGACACTGGACGGCATCAACAAAGTTGTCCCCTGCACTTACAGTGAAGCGGACGGCAGTTTTCACTCTTAAACCAGAGATTATGATGTTAAGAAAAATGTGCGCGAGGCAGATTCGACTTCAGCGCGGTGACACTGGGCCAGAGTAAAGTTCAGTTAATGTGATTTCCGAGTGGTGAGAGGGTGGATTTGCAACTCCTGTGCGGCTGCACTGCGCATTGTCCGGAACTTCAGGTAACGCGTTCCACATCCTTACCATTGATTGGGAAAAGAAGTTTCTCCCGAATTCCCTGTTGGATTGATCAGCAAATATTTTTCTTCATGACCTCTAGTTTTGGACTTCCCCATAAGTGAAAACATTTTCTCAACAGCAAAGTTTCTGTTTTAAGATTGAAAACTGCCGTCCGCTTCATTTTAAGTGCAAGGGGTAACTTTGTCGGTGCCGTGTTGTGTTACAGACCGGCTGATCGGAGAGGCTCATTTCAACTCCTCTCATTTTCAGCAAACATGAACATTACTGAAATAGAGGATTGTGAATCACAGCTGGAAAAATCAATCCTCTCTATCACTGGGGGACTGAGTCTTCCAAACTTCAGGTGTTCAATGGCAAGGGCAGTTTGATATTCAGAAATAATACAGCGCAGATTTTCACTCAGGCAAGATTCACCCCCTTTATTTTGGAAAAGGAAACGGATAATAGAGAAGCTTTCTGATAATAGAGAAGTAATCTGAAGCTTTAACTCAGTGAATTAATGCCACAGCATTGCTAATGATCTGTCTGTGGCGCAATCGGTTATCGCGTTTGACTAGTAAAGGTTGGTGGTTTAAGTCTACTCAGTAAACGATCGGGTAACTTTCCCACTAACTTCTACTGTCTCGCATTTCCAGGTTTCTAATGTGTGCCTTAGTGCAAAAACATAGGCCGGAAACATTCCCAGCTGAGCACGGCTGATACTCCAACATTTCCCCACGGTCCATGAGCAGGCGCAGGAACAAAATATTAAAAAAACGAAATATGAACTGGAAAAGCTCAGCAAGTGAGGCGGTATCTGTGGAGGAAGAAACAGAGTTAACGTTTCAGGATGAAGACCTTTCCTCAGAAGCCCTGACGAATTTTCTGCTTTTATTTCAGATTTCCATTATCCGCTGTATTTTGCTATAAAAAAAACCGAGATTGGCTTCACGGAAATCAGAATTCTTCTTGACAGATAAGGTCTGAAGGGAGGACTCACTGGTTACAGGAGAGCTGGCTCACTGTGACATGGAAATTTATACAATGAGCGACACCAGACTCTTTCCCTGTTTCCACAATTAATGTCGCTCCCCTTATTTTGGAAAAGTAAAATGATATTCACATTCCGGCAGGGTTCAATTGATTTCTGAGCGATCATTGAAGGACCGTGCAGCGCTGCCTCCGTTGATAACAACAGTTCGAAGCCTCCTTTGGGAAGCAGCAACAAATCCATCATTTTCTCGCTGTTCCCCGGCTCCCGGAGTGAGTGAGGGCGCGACAGCAGCAAGATTCAAGCCGCCTGTCCGGCCTCTCGCATCAATGAACCGCTGCGAACGGAAAGCACTGAATACAATCTCAGACCACGCGTTTCTGGAACAATATTCCACGGCCCGACCAAACCTCCCCACACCGAGCACAGGAACAGGAAAATCCGGGGAGCTTGTGTGCTGGTCACCCGGTTTCCCTCCAGGATTTACCGAGAACCAGAGTGAAACGGTCATTGGCCCACTGCGGGAAAACCAGGGTGAGTAAAACAGCAATTATGTAGTCAGGATGGCTGAGCGGTCCAAGGTGTTACGTTCAACATGGAAAAGACAGCAACTGACCCGTTATATTAAAAACAGATAACATTTGTTCGCTGGTGGGCACGTTACCCCACCAGCGAACAAATGTTATCAACGAACTGTCTTTTCTATGTTTCTAACTCTCTATCTCTGTTTTTTTTTGTTTGTTGTTTTTTTTTTGGTGATTTGTATATTCTGAGACCTTGCAGGTAACACCTGTCTGTCTGCACACTGAATGCCTTGGCAACGGGCAGTTGAAAAAACTGTCTGTAATCACCAAGCATTGTTCTGTGAATTATAAATGCGATTTAATTTCGAGGATTTCATTTCGTTCACCTGAGGAAGGAGGAAGCCTCCGAAAGCTTGTGAATTTAAAATAAAATTGCTGGACTATAACTTGGTGTTGTAAAATTGTTTACAATTGTCAACCCCAGTCTATCACCGGCATCTCCACATCATTTAAAGCAAGTGACACTCACATTTTCTGCCAGTTTCACCTGCCACCTCCTTCAGCTTCTGTCTGTTATTTTCCTCCAGCTTCCTCCGCTCCTCCCCATGCCGGGGAATTAGATGTTCGAAGCAAATGCAACGACTGGAATAAAACCTCACCAGGAATGCAGGGAGAGTGGAAGAAAGATGTTGGTCATTGAGAGACGAAGGATTTTGCAGATGCCAGGATAAATAGACAAAAAGATCTCATCTCCCTCCCTCTTTCAGCGACTGAATATATTAATGCTCAAGAGATGTTCTCACGGCCTCAAGCCAATTATCTCGAGTCACACTGTCCCTCCAATCCTGCACACGGTGCTTAGTTTTGAAACACTCCATCACCCCTGTGCTCGCTCACCTACATTGGCTCCCGGTCCGCCGATGACTCGATTTTACAAATCTCATCCTTGTGTTCAAATCCCTCCGTGGCATCGCCTCTCCCTATCGCTGTAACCAAACACAACCCCACAACCCTCCGAGATCACTGCGTTCCTCAAATTATGGCCTCTTGTGTACCCCTGATTTTAATCGCTCCACCACTGACGGTCTTGTCTTCAGCTGCCTCGGCCCAAATCTCTGGAATACCCGACTCAAACCTCTCCGCCTCTCTCTCCTCCTTTATGACACTCCTTAAAACCGACCTTTTTTGACTAAGTTTTAGTTCACCTGTCCGAATATCTCCTTTTTTGGACCTGTGCCAAATTTTATCTGATTGAAAATGTAGTCTGTCTCACGCTGACCTTCAGCCCAACAGAGTCCATTCCCAGCACTAGTGACCTGCAAGGAGTGGTTGCAGATTTCACTGTTTCTGTTGACGCGGATAATGAGGTTGTGTCATTTCAGTGTGTGGTTCTGGATCGAACTCAGTTGGCATTACAGAGACAAGGGGGATGAGAACAGAAACAGGTCCTGCAAGAACATCAACATCCCATCAGTCCAAGTCCCTTTGCTGCTGCTGTGTTGGACCTGACACGGAATGGCTGGAGGGAGGACAGTTTACTCTGCATTGATAACAGGGAAAAGAGTTAAACGTTATATTCCTTATACCCAAGTTGAGCGAGGCGCCCTCACAAAAACAGTGCTTTGTTACAGGGACAAAGTGTTTGACTATTCGAGATGTGGAAAGTGATGTGATACTTTGGGCTGCTTGACAGATCATCAGTGAGTTCAATCTGGAGTGAATCTGCTGAGTGACCCGGATCAGGTCGGAGGCTGGTGACGACAGCCTGTGGATTATCAGGAAGAAATGTAACTTCGGCGGGGCGGAATTACAGGCAGCAGCACATCGGCCGTCCGTTTTGCACCCCGTGACTTCAATGGAAAGGAGTATTGAGTGAGATGTATAATAGGCCGCTGATCCATTACCGCCTGTGTCGTGTCCTGGTCGAAGTTGAATTTTACCCCCATTGTTTCTGAGTTGCTTTCACCAGGGGTTTCAGTCTTTACACTTTTAGAATCTGCTTCTTTAGTAAGGCTGAGGCAACTGGTCGAGTAGCGGGATGGGGAAATCTCGGGCCCACAGGCGGGTTTGTTTTGTCTCCAGTCGGTTTAAATTAGTGGGTTTGAAAATAAAGCGCTTCCACCTTGTGGTTTATAAATCGGCTCTCCTTGAGAGTGACGCTCATCGCTGGGAGCGCCCATTCGTGGAATCAGCCCTGACATCAACAGCACTTGCTGAATGAAATTGTTTCATCACAAGCTGTTCTCAGACAGACCGTCCACACAATCGCACGGTCTCCCATCGCATACTATTTCCCCCGATAATTACAGAATTCAATGCTCCCTGAAAAAAACTGGGGGTGAAATTGGTCTTCAACATTCGTGCAAAATGAGCGATTGTGGAAAATGAGCACCAGTGTGAAATGAGCGATAGTGCAAGATGAACCACAGTGTGAAATGAGCGATGGTGCAAAATGAACCACAGTGTGAAATGAGCAATAGTGCAAGATGAACCACAGTGTGAAATGAGCGATGGTGCAAAATGAACCATAGTGTGAAATGAGCAATAGTGCAAAATGAACCATAGTGTGAAATGAGCAATAGTGCATAATGAGCCATGGTGTGAAATGAGCGAGAGTGCAAAATGAGTCACAGTGTGAAATGAACGATCGTGGATCAGCGGCCCGTTTTGTTGTTGTTCCGATTTTCTCAACAATTGATTTCAATGGAACAGGACATCGGACGGATTGTAACAGGGGCTACGAATTCGTTACCGCCCGTTTTCCGTTACTGCCAAAGGTCAATTGATACCCTAAGGTTCACAAAGTTTTTCACAGCTCATGTCTGGGTCAGGTGTAGATTCATTGGGGTATATTGGACTTTGTATGATTGTGTAAAACAGGTGATAGCGAATCCGCAACCGGCTTCACATCGCTCCCCATTTATTTCCATTGATTGTTGAGATGTAAAAGGAAATCTCGATTCACTCTCACCCGTTTTACACGATCACAATATGTCACAATCTCCATTGATGGAGATCGATTGCTGTGACTAATCACCAAGTCCATTATCATTGTATCGAACTGGATGGACCTTGCTCATTTTTTGTCCAGCAATTCTTATGTTCTTATATTCTCCCTGCCGAGGTGATACTTATACATAATTGTGTTTTTACCTCAACGTTCAGTCTCCTTCACCCTGTTATTCCACATCTGCTCCATGAGGTGATTTTTTATATTAGTCCTTGTTTATTCCCAGTATTTGTCCCTTTCTTCATGTTTTCCCTCACTCCCTGTATCGTGATTTTGCTGTTTAAATCTGTATTCCCACTTACAGACCCCATCTCCGTGTCTTCCCATGTCTCTCTAGAAGTCATTTTTAGATTAAATCTTTGCTGATTCCCAATATCAGATCCTTCTACTAATTTATTTGCTCTTTTCCTCCGGAGCTGATATTTTTACTTAATCTCTGATCATTCCTAATTTCATTCCTTCTCTGCAGGTTATTCCCTGTCTTTCGTTCATGGCCAGTTTCAGACCCTCTCTGCAGGTTATTCCCAGTGCCTTTATTGAAGTGTCCGCGGCCAGCTTCAGGCCCTCTCCGAATGTAAGTCCCAGTTTCTCTCCCGAAGTGCTCATGGCCTGCTTCAGGCCCTCTCTGCAGGTTATTCCCAGCCTCTCTCCTGAAGTGTCCGTGACCAGTTTCAGGTCCTCTCTGCAGGTTATCCCCAATCTCTCTCCAGAAGTGTTCATGGCCAAGTTCAGGCCCTCTATATATGTTATTTTCTTTCCTTCTTCTTTTGTCGATTTATACCTTCAAATGTATGTTTGTTCCCCAGTATCAGACCGTCTCTCCATGTTTCCTCGCTCTCCTACGTGGGGAAATTCATTTTATATTTAAATCTCTGTAATTCTATTTAAATCTGTGTGGCATCGTGTATAATATAGTAAGACAAATAGGTTAAGAATACTAAAGTTAGTATTAATGTATTATGAGACTATAATCTGTGAAATAGAGGTTACACATGGTTTAGATTATTTCGCTTTGATTCCGCAGGGGAAGGCGTCAGCTGAATGCAATTTAATGAATCATCAAAGGCTTGTGTAAAAATTCTGGTAAGGTTGGAGACAACATGTCTTATGTTTCAGCTGTTACTATTCTATTAAAGTGTGATGTTTGTCACCATACAAAATTGTCTCATATTCCACATCAACGAAACATGCATTCCAGTCAGAGCTTGTTATGGTGAGAGACATGGAGTGGGTCTATTTACTATTCTTGTTAAATCACAGTTGCACTGTAGTTAAAGATACAAACTGAGTGAGAATGGCACTAATTGATGTTCAACAGAAGGACAGCGGTACAGTGAGGGAATTAAACACCACAACGTGAATTTCTGCAAAAAATGGATTAATATTTGGTTGTTTCGACGTAATACTTACGGAAACGGGGAGACCAGACGTTCAGAGGAAAGGTCAAATTTGTCATTTTATGTAAAGAAGCAATTCTAGCTTCTATAAAATAAATCAGTGTAAAATTGGAATCAATTTGAATGTAGTTCTGATTTGGGGTTTGGTTTATGTATTAATTATTCATATGTTTATGTAATCTGAAACCATAACAGTATTTGTAACAGTAACAGCGCAGAACAGTAATGCGGGACCCTGTCCAGTTTAGTGACACAGCAGAAGGGTTAAGAGTTTATTGTCATTTATTACAGAATACAGCAGGCCACTGGGAAAGTTACACATGGAACAGATGGAGGGGCAAAAAGATGCAAAGAGATTTTACACTTTATTTGGGAAACGCCTTTTTATCTCCTCAATGTTTAATTTTACAATTAACTTAATTTGCTCTATTTCCTGAACAAACTTCAGGCACAAACTATGGCTCTAAACTGAAAACAATCATTTATTATTAATACGCTAGAAAAATTGACATTAGAATTTAAACAATATCTTGGGTTGATGTCCGATTTAGAATTGCTTGAACAACAATAAAACAACACATTCTGAATTCCCAAAACGCATAACCGTTTGGAAATCAAATGTCTATCTTAGACTAACCCCATAACGAAAGTTATATACTGATAGTTGGCTCAGGTTTGCCGGGATATTCCAGGTATTTTGATGGATGGCGTTGTCGGGTGGCGTGGCTTTCTCTTGTAGCCAGGTCATCTGGCAATCCACAGGCAATCTTTAAACCTGCATCGAGGCATCAAACCGTGAGGTAGCGAGCAGTCATGAATAGTCCAGGTGAGGTGATGCTGCCAGGAAGCGAAAGGCGAGATTGAAGCAGTCGTCGTTGATCTGTGTCCCTCTCCACTCAAATTCTGCCAATTTTTAAAAAAACCTTTTTAACACAGAACCACACCTCTGGGGCGGTGGCTTATCAACAAAAGGTTCCTCCAAATTTAACCCACCATTAATGGGCACTTCACTTGTTTCCCTCAGTTTCCACAACGTAACCAAGTTAAGTCGCCAGATGATTTTTCATTACATCGAGCGGCTGAGGAAAGACCCGCAAAAAGTCATGGACAGGGTGAGGTACACAGACTGAGTGACTTTATTGTGCAGCATCCAGGCAGTACCTTTAGAACTGTCAAAAATAAATCTAAATGAGTGTTCCCCTAAATCAAACGTGAATTTGCCTATTTCGCCTGCTGCTGTTCTTCTGGTCAGCACTCTCACACTCCAGGCTGATGATACAGTTTGTTTGGTTGTTTAATGCTTTCTCTCTCTACCCTCTTGTCACTTTATATGTTTGCCCGTCTTTAATTGTATTTGTCCTCTGTGTATATCGCTGATGTCTGTTTATTTTCCGTGTGTTTATCGACCTCGTTATATCCACTTCTACTTTAATTTATGTCTCTCTGCCGCTGTTCATGCCTCTACCTTTTTCTATCTGTTACTCTTGTCTTTTTTTTCGATTTGCCTCTCTCTCTCTCACTGTCCGTAGGTCGCAGCCTGTCTTCTCTCTCTGCCTGCCCTGCCTTTTTCACATGTGCCTCCCTGTCCCTCGCGCTGATTGTCTCTCTCTCCCTCTGACTTCATCCGTCGTTTTGTCTCTTCAGTTAGTATCCAGCCCTTTCAGAGATACAGTGGGTGGCTCTGAAAAGAGCCTTTGGGATATCAGATTAAATCTTGGCCGCTTTACTTGCTCTTGGTGCTCACATTGCTGGTTTTCTTCTGCAGCAGCACGGCCTGGATATTAGGCAGCACCCCGCCCTGAGCGATGGTCACCCGTCCCAGGAGCTTGTTGAGCTCCTCGTCGTTGCGGATGGCGAGTTGCAGGTGTCTGGGGATGATGCGGGTCTTCTTGTTGTCCCGGGCCGCGTTGCCGGCCAGCTCGAGAATTTCAGCCGTCAGATACTCGAGCACAGCGGCCAGATAGACCGGGGCTCCGGCACCCACACGTTCAGCGTAGTTCCCCTTTCGCAGGTGCCTGTGAACACGGCCCACAGGGAACTGCAGTCCGGCCCGGGATGAGCGAGACTTGGCTTTGGACCGAGCTTTACCGCCGGTTTTTCCTCTTCCAGACATTTCCACAATCTCACAAACACTTTCACAAAGAATTAAGAATGACTTCTGTATTTTCCCTTCTGAGAGACTGAAAGATCATCTGATTGGTTGTTCCTTATTACACCTCATTTGCCTATTTCATTAACCAATCAGATAGCTGGAAATTAGAAGAGGGCGCGATTGACCGGCCTCAACGGTCAGACCAGGAATTTTATGAATTACAAAAAGCCCGCCAATTTCAGTGCAGTGAAGGATCGGATTTCGATCAATGTCGCCCTGAGCACAAGATTTTAAACCCGTTCTTTTTATCTTGTCTTATTCAGCGCTTCCCGTCACTAATCGCTCGCTCTGTTTTAAAATCTGCTTTAAATTATGGCTCATTCGACCATCGCTTTCAAACTGCACCGGACGGGACTAAAGCCCCATTCACAGCATTCCGTGAAAGGACACATTTGAATTTAGTGTTTAGAAAAGTGAAACTTCTCAGAGCCGGGAGAGCTTCTGTGAAAAGAGGGACCAGGACAGAGCTCTCATTCTGCCCCGATTCCGCTGTTACTGCAAGGGGTGGGGTTACTGTTAATCTGGGGATTTTCAGGTCAATCCAAAAATAGACTGAGACTGAGAACGGAATCGCTGAGGGGGTCATAAAGGGGATGAGAGGCCAGAATAGTAATGCTTTAAGAACAAAACAAATGGGAAGGAGCGGATGATAAACTCGTGTTCATTTTTGGGGCCAGGGATTTGAACGGGGTAGTTCGAGTCACTTTTCGATTGGAATCATAATATTGCTGCAATAAAACGATCCTTAGTAAATATACAGGAAATGCAGCTCTTTCAGAGAGGTTGTGGGTGGCTCTTAAAAGAGCCGTTGTTTTTTTTTCACTTCATTGTCGAGTTTTACTTGGAGCTGGTGTATTTGGTCACCGCCTTTGTCCCTTCTGACACGGCGTGCTTGGCCAGTTCCCCAGGCAGCAGCAGGCGCACGGCGGTCTGGATCTCCAGGGAGCTGATAGTCGCCCGCTTGTTGTAATGGGCCAGGCGGGAAGCCTCACCTGCGATGCGCTCGAAAATATCGGTCACAAAGGAGTTCATGATGCCCATGGCCTTGGAGGAGATGCCGGTGTCCAGTTGAACCTGCCTCATCACTTTGTAGATGTAGATGGAGTAACTCTCCTTCCTCGACTTTCTACGCTTCTTGCCGCCTTTGGCTGGTGCTTTACTCAAGGTTTTCTTGGCGCCCTTCTTGGGAGCTGCTTTCCTCAGGCATTTTCAAACTCAATTTCAGACTCAGAAATTAACCAAATCCGCTCCGAGCTCGGATTAAATCGGCAGCCCCACAGCCCTATGGTAATGAGGGATGGGGAGGGCAATGATTGTGATTGGGTCATTCGGAGTGAGGTCACAATAATTATTCACTGTAACTCTCTGATTAGTTTCTTCAGACAATCAGATTTAGTACCTGCCACCAATCACAAACACGCTCACACTGCACATTGTCCGGTTTCAGCAATTTGTTCCGAACTGTTGCAGTTCTGCTTCCGGCCAGTAGATGTCCCCAAACCCCGGGACAGTGAAGTTTGCAGTTGAGAGAGGGACAGAACAGAAATTAGTTCTTCACATTATAATGCACGAGTGGGATTTAGAAAAACTGGGAATGGATACGAGCTGCATGTACATTTTGTTAGATCAAACATTAGTTGTAATGCTGTGTTAAATTCTTGTAATTAATTTAGGGGGTATTGCCGATACTGAGGAAGAATGCGACAAAATACAAGAATAATTATTAAGCTTGCCGAAAGGCGATGTAAATGGACATTGAATTTCCATATAGAAAGGTGTGAGGTGGTGCATTTTGCTAGGGGGAATAAGGAGGCCACATACTGCTTGGAAAATAAGAGTCTAAATGGGGTAAAAGAGCAAAGGGATTTCGGGGTACAGATTGACAAATCATTAAAAGTAGCAACACAAGTTGATAAGGCCATAAAAAGCAAACAAAGCACTGTGGTTTATTTCGAGAGGAATAGAATTGAAAAGCAAATAAGTTATGTTGAACTGTAAATTAAACTGTCAAACCTTCTGTCAAACTGTTTTATTATATTTTCGGTTTCTAGATGTTTTTCCATTGCATCATTGAGTAAAAGATTCCATGATCATTCCTGCCACCGACCTTTAGTTAACTGGTCTATAGTTCCCTGGACTTGTTCTATCACCTGATTTAAAATATAAGAATCACATTAGCTGTCATCCAGTCCTCTGGCACTATTCCTTTTTGTGATGATTTTTTCCTATATATGTAACAGTGCCTCTGCTATCTCTCCCCTTGCTTCATTGAATATGCACAGATGCAATCTATCTGGAACAGGAGTTTAACCACCCTTTCTAACTTAAATGCCATGATATCTTTATTGACCTCTTCCTCTAATATATTCACCCTGTTTATCTCCCGGGTAAATACTGAGACAAAGTAACAATTCAATATTTCTGCCATTTCGCTGACGTTATCTGTGAGTTTATCTTGTGCATCCCTTAGTGGCACTCAAGATATTTTGATTTTCCTTTTGATATTTTTGGGTCAGTGGAATAATTTACTATTTACTTTTATATTCCTTGATAATTTGATTCCGTGGTTCCTGTTTGCTTCCCGAATTGTTTTTGTGACTTCTTCCGAACCTCTTCCTATTCGCTTTTGCCATCCTCTTATTTAATATCTATGAATGAGAAATTCCACCAGCTTGTTGTGTCTGTTCAGGGACTGATGTTTGGGAACTATTTATTGTCTATGTTTAAAGTGCCAGAAACCCAAAGGGAGCAATTCAGTCCGAAACTCCACAGAAACACTCGACTTCTCCCTCCTGGTGAAATAAGGCGCTATAATGGTGAGTATAGCTGCCTTCCAAGCAGTTAATTCCAACAGATTTGAATCCCAGCACGCTGAATTCAGAAACACCGAGACTGGAACTGAATTTGATGATGTTCAGAGGGACAGTGTTTCCAAAACACAAACGGGTCTAATTCATGTAAAAATACTTCTAAAATGCATTTATTTCCCCCATAACGTTGAATTTAACTCTGTTCCTTTGTATTATTACTTGCTTTGATCTGAATGGTGGATACGGGACTCAATTGCTCGGATTCAGTGAAATTAATTGATTTTCTGAAGGTTTTCCGTCTGCTGATTCCCGTTTCGTATTTAAATTATGTCTGATTAACCTTTCTGATCGAGAGAAGGGTCATAGTCCTGAACCGTTAACCCGAGCTTCCCTTCTCCACAGATGCTGCCGGACCTGCTGAGTCTTTCCAGCATTTTCGGTTTTAATTTTTTCTATATTTTGTCCCTTTCACTTTTGACGGTCGCCATTCAAACTTCCAGATTTGCGCTCAGTTTTTATTTGTGTTTCAGTTTGGTTTATTTGGATTAATATAAATCGTGTCTTGAGAAATCAGACAGAAATATTGTGCAATGCAGAGTGAAATACAATGGGGCAACTTTCGAATGAGCAAAATAAAAACTTTATTCTGAATCAATTGTCCAATTTTTCACTGAAAAAATATGAAAAAATACGAGAGCAGAAGTTACAGAGAGAAACTATTTCCTCACATTGCACATTGTCCTGAATCTATAACAACGACAGATAATGTGAATTTGTTCCACTCTGTTACAGTTCTCACTTATGGCCAGTCGATGTCAGATTGTATGAGAGTGTGAGATTAATTCTCTGTCTGTCAGTCTCTGATACTGTATGTGAGTGTGATGTTCATTCTGTATCAGTCAGTCTCCAGTACAGTCTGTGAGTGTGGGATTCATTCTGTATCTGTCAGTCTCTGATACTGTGTGTGAGTGTGGGATTCATTCTGTGTCTGTCAATCTCTGGTGCGATCTGTGAGTGTGAGATTCATTCTGTTTCTGTCAATCTCTGGGAATGTGTGTGTGTGGGATTCATTCTGTATCTGTCAATCTCTGGTGCTATCTGTGAGTGTGGGATTCATTCTGTATCTGTCAATCTCAGGGAATGTGTGTGAGTGTGGGATTCATTCTGTAACTGTCAATCTCAGGGAATGTGTGTGAGTGTGGGATTCATTCTGTATCTGTCAATCTCTGGTGCTATCTGTGAGTGTGGGATTCATTCTGTTTCTGTCAATCTCAGGGAATGTGTGTGAGTGTGGGATTCATTCGGTATCTGTCAATCTCTGGTGCTATCTGTGAGTGTGGGATTCATTCGGTATCTCTCAATCTCTGGTATTTTATCTCAGTGTGGGATTCATTCTGTAACTCAGTCTCTGGGCAAAGTGAAGGCTGGATTCGTTCTGTATTCTTATTTCAGTTTGCAGTATGGTGCTTGAAACTGTGTCTTTAATTCACTAATGTATGCAAATCTTTTGTCCGGCATTAATGTGTAAATATGGATACGCTTTTGGATTTTGTTTTAATCAAACAACATGTGTGAGTTTTGTTGTATGATTGTATCTTAATCTCTGTGAAGATAATGTTCACTTCAACCTTTTACTGTGAAATTATTGGACTGGTATTTATTGTGTAGCTCAGTCTGGGCTAATGGAATTGATATTGTATCTTTCAGTCTGACACTGAATGAGATTTTTTGACTGGTGTGTTCGGTGTCGCTCAGTCTGTACTAATGGAATTGATACTGTAAGTTTCAGTCTGACACTGTATGAGATTTTTTGATTGGTGTGTTCGGTGTCGCTCAGTCTGTACTAATGGAATTGATACTGTATGTTTCAGTCTGACACTGTATGTGATTTTTGGACTGATATGTGATGTGTGGTTCTGTCTGTACCAATGGAATTGACACTCTAACTTTCAGTCAGACACAGTGAGGGATTTTTGGACTGCTTTGTTATGTTTAGCTTAGTCTACACTAAAAGGATTCATACTGTATGTTTCAGTATGATAATGTATGAGATTTTTGGACGATATATAATGTGTAGCTCAGTCTGCACTAATGGAATTCATACTGTACCTTTCAGTCTGATACTGTGTAATATATTTAGACTGGTTTGTAAGGTGTAGTTCAGTCTACACTAATGGAATTGATACTGTATCTTTCAATTTGACACTGAATGTGGCTTTTGGACTGGTATCTAATGTATACCTCAGTCTGCACTAATGGGATTGATACTGTATCTTCCAGTCTAATACTGTGTGAGATTTTTATACTGGTATGTAACGTGTAGGTCATTCTGTACTAATCACATCGACACTATATCTTTCACTATAATACTGTACCAGATTTTTGGACAGTTATCTATTATGAACCTCTGTCTGCAATAAAGGAAATGACACTGTGCCTTTCATTTGACACAATGTGATTTTTGGACAGGTAACTGATGTGTACCTCAGTCTGCACTAATGGGATTGATACTGTATCTTCCAGTACGATACTTTATGCTAATTTTGGACTGGTATATAATGTGGAACTCAATCTGCACTTCTGGAATTGATACTGTATCTTTCAACCTGACACTGAGATTTTTGGACTGGTATGTGATGTGTTGCTCAGTCTGCACTAATGGGGTTGATACTCTCTCTTTCAGTCTTACACTGTATGAGAATTTTGGACTGGTATCTAATGTGTACCTCAGTCTGCAGTGAATGAATTGAAACTGTACATTTCATTCTGACACTATGAAGTTTTTGGACATATATGTGAGTCAAAAATGGGTAACATTTGAACTGGTATCTAATTTGTATCTCAGTGCACAATAGTGGCATGAATACTGCATCTTTAAACTCATAATGTGTGAGAGTTGTGGGCTGGTATTTAATTTGAATCTTGGAGCACACTATTCTGATTCATTCTGTACCTATCAATCAGGACCATGTGTCAGTTCTATCTGGTATTTAATTTGTAGCTAAGGCTGAACTAATGTGAGATTGACACAGTGCCTTTCAATCTGATACTGGGTGTGATTTTGGACTGGGAATTATTTATCTCCCGGTCAGCAGGACTGAGTCGTTGTGAAATGGAAATTAGGTCTGTCTCTCCTGCTCTGTTTGAGTGTTGGATTGGGGTCAGTGTGCGACTGACTATTTCTGCTGTCTGAGATTGTGGGACTGATGACCTGTCTGTGTCTCTGTGCTCTGTGAGTGATAATGTACTTACTGTGTGTGAGAAGGAGCTGGCTGCACTGACTGCTCCTTGTGCCTCGGGTTGAGTAAACATCACACTGATTCTGGGTCCTTCGAGGATTTGACTGTCGGAAGAAAAAGTATCTCTTGTAACTCAAGAACAGGTGAAGTGGAAAATACAAAAGTGATCAATTGAATCTCTCCGTTAATAATCATTATGTGGAGATGCCGGTGATGGACTGGGGTTGACAATTGTAAACAATTTTACAACACCAAGTTATAGTCCAACAAATTTATTTTAAATTCCACAAGCTTTCGGAGGCTTCCTCCTTCGTCAGGTGAACGGTGTGGAAATGAAATTTTCGAAACCTTCGCATTTTAAAATCACAGAACAATGCCTGGTGATTACTGCCCGTTGCCAAGGCAATCACAGTGAGCAGACAGAAAGGTGTCACCTAAAAAGGCCACCGAATATACAAACCCCCCCAAAAAAAGAGAGAGAGAGAGAAGGAACACAGTCAATGACCCGTTATATTAAAAAACAGATAACATTTGTTCGCTGGTGGGGTTACGTGTAGTGTGACATGAACCCAAGACCCCGGTTGAGGCCGTCCTCATGGCTGCGGAACTTGGCTGTCAATTTCTGCTCAACAATTTTGCGTTGTCGTGTGTCTCGAAGGCCGCCTTGGAGTATGTTCACCCGAAGGTCGGTGGCTGAATGTCCATGACTGCTGAAGTGTTCCCCGACAGGGAGAGAACCCTCCTGTCTGGCGATTGTTACGCGGTGTCCGTTCATCAGTTGTCGCAGTGTCTGCATGGTCTCGCCAATGTACCATGCTCCGGGGCATCCTTTCCTGCAACGTATGAGGTAGACAACGTTGGCCGAGGCGTTGAGCAGAAATTGAAAGCCAAGTTCCGCACCCATGAGGACGGCCTCAACCGGGATCTTGGGTTCATGTCTCACCACACGTCACCCCACCAGCGAACAAATGTTATCTGTTTTTAATATAACGGGTCATTGACTGTGTTCCTTCTCTCTCTCTCTCTTTTTTTTGGGGGGTTTGTATATTCGGTGGCCTTTTTAGGTGACACCTTTCTGTCTGCTCACTGTGATTGCCTTGGCAACGGGCAGTAATCACCAGGCATTGTTCTGTGATTTTAAAATGCGAAGGATTCGAAAATTTCATTTCCACACCGTTCACCTGACGAAGGAGAAAGCCTCCGAAAGCTTGTGGAATTTAAAATAAATTTGTTGGACTATAACTTGGTGTTGTAAAATTGTTTACAATTAATAATCATTGTAATAACCACAAATGAAAACCAGCGATACAAACATACAAACAGTGTCAGTGTCTGACTCCACTGCAGTACTGCAGCACTCAGCTTCTGCACACCAGGTGTGTTGGGCTGTTTGACAACAATTTGGTGACATCCAGACACAACACAACCCCTGCACTGATCTTTGAATGGCACTACCCGATGGGGCAGGGACCTTTGTACAGGTCAGGTTTCTAATACCCTCCACCATGGAACTAACCGTTCAACCGAAACAGAACAGCCGCTGTTTAAAATGTGTTCACACTTGTCACCTGGTGCCTGCAATAGATGCTCTTTGTATCACTCCCCATATCCTCACTGTCCGGCTCTGTTTCCACAGTTCACTGTCCAACAACAATAAACAGGGTGAGACTGGAACTAAACCAGGAACAATTCACCACTTGTTTGGGGAGAGAAAGCAGCAATGATTTCAAACAACCTGCTCTTCCCATTCTGTCTCCCTCACCCTGGACACACCCTGGACACACACAACCCGAGAATGACCTCTCCCTTCCCCCGCTCACTCCATGTTCCGGGACGAGATCCTGATGCACTCCGCCTCTTACAAACAGCCCCCGGACACCCCCAAGAACTTCCCCTGGACTCAATGCCGATCTCTGAGCCCATCTGCGGACACGGTCCCGAAGCGATGAGCTGCTGTCACGAGGCTGCTCTTTGATCCGATCCACCGGAGGCCGTGATCTCTCCATTCCCGGCTGTTTTGAACCATCTTCTTCCGCTCACTGAGGGAATGGCGCCGACAGGCCGAGCTGGGAGAGGAGAGCGAGCATGCGCTCTTCTGCTCACCAGCAAGCAGCGCTGGGGGCGGGGCTGAATCGCGCATGCGCAGATATCTGGTTTAATTCGCAATACCAAAATCGATGGAAACTTTCCCCAGTTGGAATTTTTCAGAGTCTGAGCAAAGGAAATGGGGGAAAGGTCAGAGGGAATGGGGTCCACAGGCAGTGCAGGAACAGGCACCAGAATGGGAAACAGATGCGATTCCACCAGTGCCGAACGCTGGAATCCAGACTGACTTTACAATCTCTCACTGTTCAACTGGATGTTTCCATCCCTGCTGTTTCTCTCGGTATCTTTTTATGGTAAAGGGGCAATCAGAGATAACGTGGACGGCTGTGAAATGAGCCAATGGGTTCTGTTTATTCTTGGTCCCTTTACGGATAAAGTAACGCGTGAACCCGAAACTGGAGGGAGGATTTCTCAAACCAATCCTGGAGGAACATGGGAGGAAAGCGGGAGTCGGTGTATTTGCTGGGACTGTGTAGGATTAATATCAGACAGCAACAGTCCCAGATTAATATAATCAGAGTGAAACTCTCGGTCACTGAGAGTAATAACGAACAGACCTGATCTGCAAAACCGAACATAGTACAACAGGCAAGACAGGGTTAAATTCGGCCCACATTGTTTTTGTCACTCTCTGTACTGTCCTTGAGTGTGGGATTAATAGTGTGTCCGTCTCTGGTATATCCATGAGAGATAAGAATGCATCTTCTGTCTCTCCAACGGGATTTTCTGGATAAAACGCAACTTTACAGGTCAGTCTGGAACTGATACTGTGGCATTGTGCCTCTCCGCTCGCTCTCTCACCGTATCTGTCTACCTTTCTCTCTCACTCTCTGGTGCTGTATTTGAAGGTTGGATGCAGTTATTGAGGGTGATATGAACACACTGATCGGAAGTGTAAGACTGAAAGTGTGTGTCTCTCTCAAGTGCTGGACATGAAGGTGGAATACTGTCTGATATAAAACAGAGAGAATGGGGTGTCCGAGCCTTATGTAACTGGGGATGTGTTCGGCTGCACTCCCAGTTCATGGTCATTTTCTTTTCACAGATTCAGGGCGAGAGTCTCTGTGAGACGGTAACACTGGCGGAGAAACTCCGCGTCATAACTCAAACCCCAACATATGAGATTCTCCAAATCAGCTGGAATAAGGTGTTTGTAAAACGCTGAACCCGTCTGGGAGGGGATATGTGGGGAGATAGAATCGGGTGTGGGACTTAAATGGAAGGAGACGGTTTAACTTGTTGTCGAAGGGACTGTATTTAGGCAGGAATATTACTGCCTGTTAATTGTAACGGGGCTTATTTAAAAGCTCCGGGTTCCTGGGAATCCTTGAATATGAAGCCCGAGTCTGTCAGGGTTTGTGCGGAGCGCTGTGTTTCGGTTCTATTATCAATAAACGGTTTGAAATTGGCGGGTGGAGAAAGCTGGAGGTGGAGCTGGAAGATCAGAGGCCGCTCTCTGCTTTGTCCGTCACTCTGTCTCCTCCCCTCTCGCCCTCTCTATTTGATTCCCATGTGGAACCAACGCGGGTAGGTGGACTCGAAACACGGTTTACTGGTCAACAAAGCGAAAGGCGAATACTATTTCTGATCTCCTGGGCACCAGGCCGTTCACTGTCATTTGTTTCTGTACAGAGTTACATTTCAGTGATTCCCCAGTGAGTTTGATGAGTTATTTGAATAATCCAACAAAATAGAACAGAAACGGAGCGAAGCGCTGAATCCCACAGATGTGGAAAGTTTAGTCGAGCAGTTCTGGTGATGCTTTACGAGCCCAGCATGGCAAGTAGTTCAAATAAATACAACAAATCTGGTGATGTGTGGACTGGGGTCCATCAGTTACGGTTTAAAGTCTCGGAATGTGGTCGGTGCACCGACTCCAGTCCCATTAATACCTCATCTCGTCCACAACGAGAAAAAAGAAGCTCAAAGCAACACTGGTGGCATGATATCAGCGTCTCCCTTCAGACAGTAACCAGACCTTTGACAGATATAGTGGGTGGCTCTGAAAAGAGCATTGACATCGAATTACATCGTAATTACGACACAGAAACAGGCCTCGATATTAGGCAGCGCTCCATCCTGAGCGATGGTCACATCTCACAGCAGCTTGTTGAGCTCCTCGTCGTTGCGGACGGCCAGTTGCAGGTGTCTGGGGATGATGCGCGTCATCTTGTTGTCGCGGGCCGCATCACCAACCAGCCCGAGGATTTCAGCCGTCAGGTGCTCGAGCAGAGCAGCCAGATAGACCGGAGCTCCGGCACCGACACATTCAGCATTGTTCCCCTTTCACAGGACCTGTGAACACGGCCCAAATGGAACTGCAGTCCTGCCCAGGATGAGCGAGACTTGGCCTTGGCCCGAGTTTTTCCACCGGATTTTCCTCATTCAGACATTTCCACAATCTCACAAACACTTTCACAAAGAATGAAGAAATCCTCCCCAACTCGCCCTTCTTATACCTTCTGGAGGAGTACAGTGGGGCCACTTTTGATCCGTCTCTCTCGGAGTGTTTACATTGCCCCCTCAGGCTCACTGATATTCTATCTTTCAACTGCTGTGATATTTTCCATTCGCAATATTGCTACTCCTCCTCCTTTCCCTACTTCTCGGTCCTTTCTAAAGATCTTTTCGACTTGAATATTAAGTTGCCATTTGTGCCCAGTTCGTACTCAGGTCTCCAGAATGATTTAATGAAATTACTTAATGTTACACAATGGCTGATGTGAGTTGCGGCAATGTGTATTTCCAGCTGGTCAAGTATTGCAGGGATCGACTATCTCTTCAGTCCGATATCAGGTGAAGAATTACTGGCTGTTGTGTAATTTCCATTGATTGGGGCTTGGCGTCATCTACTGGACGGAAACTGGAACTGCGACAGAGCGAGAAAGGATCCGTCAGAAACCAGTTCAACTGAAGAAAAAAATGCAACAGCCTGCAGTGGATGTTCAGGATCTGATGGTTGGGAACCATTTTATTGATAACTTTTTTCAGCGATGGTGGTATAGTGGTGAGTATAGTTGCCTTCCAGCAGTTGATCCGGGTTCGATTCCCGGCCATCGCAATTCAACGTTCACATTAATCCGCTTTCTTCAGAAACTCCAAGTTTGCAGTTCAGCTGCATTTTGTTCCCCAAACAGAAACTGGTATAATTGGAGTGAAATGTTTTCAACAATGATTTATTTTCCCAACAGAAGGAATAGAGGAAAAACATACTGGAAATAGTGAGTTACCAAGGGTCTAATGAGAGTGAGGAAGGCAAATAAAATATTCGTCTTCATTGCAAGGGTGTTGGAATATAAGAGTAAGGAGGATTTGCTGCAATTTTACTGTGCGGAGATATTGTGTAAAATTGGCCTACATTCGCTGGAGTTTAGAAGAAAGAGAGGTGATCACATTGCAAGGTATAAAATTCTTCGACGGCTTGACAGTGCAGATGCTGAGAGGCTGATTCCCCTGGCTGGAGAGTCAAGAACTGGAGGTCATATTCTCAAGATAAGGGGTCGGCCATTTAGGACCAATATGAGGAAAAAAATCTTCACTCAAAGGGTTGTGAATCTTCGGAATTCTCTCACCCAGAGGACTTTGGACGCTCAGCCGTTGAGTATATTGAAGTCTGTGATCGATCGACTTTTGGATTTTAGCGGAATCAAGGTATATGGTGATCGGGCGGGAAAGTGGAGTTGAGGTCGAAGATCAGCCATGGTCTGATTGAATGGCGGAACAGGCTCAACGGGTTTTAGGGCCGACTCCTGCTCCTATTAGTTCTGTTCTTATGCAGAGAACCTTATATCCCAGTGTGCTGACGAAACTAAGTTAGGTGGCACAGTTAGCATTATAGATGGGAGCAGAAAGTTGCAAAGGGACATTGATAGATTAAGTGAGTGGGCAAGACAGTGGCAGATGGAGCTCAACGTGGGAAAGTGTGAGGTCATCCACTTTGAACCTTAAAAAGATAGATCAGAGTATTTTCTAAATGGCAAGAAGCAAGGAACTGTGGGGGAGGATAGAGATTTAGGGATCCAAGTACAGAATTCACAAAAAATATAAGGTGAAATGGAGATTAAATTTTGATCTTTATCTCAAGGGAACTGGAATAAAAAGGAGTGGAAGTTATGTCACAGTTATACAGAGCTCTGGTTAGACCACATTTCGAGAACTGTGTTCAGTTCTGGGCACCGCACTCTCTTTAATGCTTGGACTGTGAAGGGTTTTTTCTCTTTGGGATTCTCTGCAATGGGAGGGAATAGGAAAGGGTTTGGTCCGTTCGGATTTTTTTCCAGTGGCAGTGAATGAGAAGGGGTTTGGTCCATTGGGATTCCTTCTGCGTGCTCTTGCGTTGATTGGGAGACCTGCATGTTGCCAAATTGCTTTGTGTTTAACTTTGTGCCCCCTCGTTTGAACCCTAAAAATAAAAGCATAAATGTAATGGAACATGGAAAGGAGATTCGTCAGATATCAGGTTATCAGCGGAGCTTATAGGGCAGGTTACTGCTCGCCAGAGAATGCTGAGTCCGATTGGCAATATCAGCTCACTGCCATTAAATGGGTACGGTCGAGAAAATCAAATGAACCACAACTGGACATTAAATAAGAAAAGGGCAAACAATTATTTCATAAAGAGATGAAATGTCACAGGCAGTTTTGTAGTCAGAACTTGTGATTGCGTGACATTGATTGGTTGAATGTTGGACTGAAGTTTACATTCACGTTTTTATCAGGTAATTTCCGTTGGGCAGATGACAGACAGTCATTTCATTCTGTGGAGCGATGACCTTGTTCCAGTGGAATAGTCATTCTGTTAGGTTTCGTGTTTCCGAGAATCAACCAGGACGCGCTCTTCCTCGCCGCCAAAGCCATGGTGAGTGGTGCTGGTCTGGGCCCAGCATCACGGGGAAATGAGTCAGGGGCGGCTTAATCACCAAACCTTAATTCCCAAAATTTGATCATTTTATAATAAAACAAAGAAGTTCAAAAACACAGTTCTCAAACCCATCTCCATCCGACAATAAAACCAACATGTGTGAGTACGTCGTCTGCAACAGGAAGTTCGAGAAATGACGGACAAACTTCTGCCATGTGGACCAGGCCTGATCCGTCCACGAAGAAGAAAACCAAATCGTAGACGAGGCAGTATAGTGAGGCTTTTTTGAAATGTGGTTTCATCAATTGTGCAAATGCAAACCATGATCCAAAGCCCCAGTGTGTTATTTGTAGCGAGGTGCTTGTAAACGAGAGTTTAAAACGTCAAAATTAAACAGACATTCTGAAACAAAACATGGGGAACTCTTTAATCACCCGCTTGAATATTTTCAAAGGAAGCAACGGGGATTAAATTTATCAGCACCAGTTCTTAATCGGTCAACTGCTCTGAATGATAAGGCGCAACTGGTGTCATATTTGGTCGCATACAGTGTGGCAAAAGAGAAAATGGCCCTTACAGTTGCCGAAAAACTTATTCAGAGATGCTGGAAGAATTTCAGCATCTCTGGATATGGTGCGGAAATCTTCGACGAGAAGCCTGCTGAAAAATTGAGAAGCGTTCCTCTCAGTGACAGCACAATGTCTCGGCGAATATGTTCTCTTGCTGAGGATTCAGAAGCCAAGATTATTACTCGGTTACAGTCAGCCGGGGATTTTGCGATCCAACTTGACGAGAGTGCTGATATTTCAAATTGTGCAGCACTGTTCTTCTCTGTGAGATATGTCGGGCAAGATGACTTTATAGAAGGTTGGCTGTGTTGTCTAACTTTACCAACAAATGCAACAGGAGCGCAAATATTCGAAACACTGCGCGTGAGTGCAAAAGACAAGGCTGAAGCGTTTGCAACCATCTTCAGGCAGAAGTGCCGAGTGGATGATCCATCTCAGCCTCCTCCCGATATCCCCACCATCACGGAAGCCAGTCTTCGGCCAATTCGATTCACTCCATGTGATATCAAGAAACGGCTGAGTGCACTGGATACAGCAAAGGCTATGGGCCCCGACAACATCCCAGCTGTCGTGCTGAAGGCTTGTTCTCCAGAACTAGCTGCGCCTCGAGCCAAGCTGTTCCAGTACAGTTACAACACTGGCATCTAACCGACAATGTGGAAAATTGCCCAGGTATGTCCTGTCCACAAAAAGCAGGACAAATCCAATCCGGCCAATTACCGCCCCATCAGTCTACTCTCAATCATCAGCAAAGTGATGGAAGGTGTCGTCGACAGTGCTATCAAGCGGCAGTTACTCACCAATAACCTGCTCACCGATGCTCAGTTTGGGTTCCGCCAGGACCACTCGGCTCCACACCTCATTACAGCCTTCGTCCAAACATGAACAAAAGAGCTGAATTCCAGAGGTGAGTTGAGAGTGACTGCCCTTGACATCAAGGCAGCATTTGACCGAGTGTGGCACCAAGGAGCCCTAGTAAAATTGAAGTCAATGGGAATCAGGGGGAAAACTCTCCAGTGGCTGGAGTCATACCTTGCACAAAGGAAGATGGTAGTGGTGGTTGGAGGCCAATCATCTCAGCCCCAAGGCATTGCTGCAGGAGTTCCTCAGGGCAGTGTCCTCGGCCCAACCATCTTCAGCTGCTTCATCAATGACCTTCCCTCCATCATAAGGTCAGAAATGGGGATGTTCGCTGATGACTGCACAGTGTTCAGTTCCATTCGCAACCCCTCAGATAATGAAGCAGGCGGAGCCCGCATGCAGCAAGACCTGGACAATATCCAGGCTTGGGCTCATAAGTGGCAAGTAACATTCGCGCCAGATAAGTGCCAGGCAATGATCATCTCCAACAAGAGAGAGTCTAACCACCTCCCCTTCACATTCAACGGCATTACCATCGCCGAATCCCCCACCATCAACATCCTGGGGGTCACCATTGACCAGAAACTTAACTGGACCAGCCATATAAATAATGTGGCGACGAGAGCAGTTCAGAAGCTGGGTATTCTGCGGCGAGTGACTCATCTCCTGACTCCCCAAAGCCTTTCCACCATCTGGAAGGCACAAGTCAGGAGTGTGATGGAATACTCTCCACTTGCTTGGATGAGTGCAGCTCCAACAACACTCAAGAAGCTCGACACCATCCAAGATAAAGCAGCCCGCTTGATTGGCACCCCATCCACCACCATAAACATTCACTCCCTTCACCACCGGCGCACTGTGGCTGCAGTGTGTACCATCCACAGGATGCACTGCAGCAACTCGCCAAGGCTTCTTCGACAGCACCTCCCAAACCCGCAACCTCTACCACCTGGAAGGACAAGGGCAGCAGGCACATGGGAACAACACCACCTGCACGTTCCCCTCCAAGTCACACACCATCCCGACTTGGAAATATATCGCCGTTCCTTCATTGTCGCTGGGTCAAAATCCTGGAACTCCCTTCCTAACAGCACTGTGGGAGAACCGTCACCACACGGACTGCAGCGGTTCAAGATGGCGGCTCACTACCACCTTCTCGAGGGCAATTCGGGATGGGCAATAAATGCTGGCCTCGCCAGCGACGCCCACATCCCGTGAACGAATAAAAAAAAACATGACTGTATAGATGGAAAATACAAATTGGACTGGGCTAATTGCAAAGGAATTCCAAGTGATGGAGCAGTAAATATGACAGGTAGAAATAGTGGAATTATGAGAAGAATATCTGAGGCAGCTGATCATGATGTTTGGAATCACTGTTTCATTCACCACGAAGATTTGACGTCCAAGGGTATTCCCCCTGATCTTTTGGCAGTAATGAAGGAAGTAGTGAAAATTGTTAATTTCATTCAAGGAAGCTCACTGAAGTAAAAGCTTTTTTGAAGCGTTATCCTGAGAAAAGGGAGCTGAGCTCACTCCTTTACTGTTTCACATTGAAGTACGATGGCTGTCACGGGGCAGGGTGCTTACAAGGGTGTAAGAACTCAGGAAGAGATTCACATTTTCCTGGTAGAGAAACAGTCTAACATGACAAATTTGTTTTCCGATGACAGTTGGTTAATGAAGTTGTCATACCTGGCTGACAGGTTCTCAATTTTAAACGATCTGAATTTGAAATTACAAGGAAGAGGCAATCATTTGTTTCGACATTGTGAACAGATACAAACTTTCAAAAATCATTAGAACTGTGGCAAGCCGGAGTGAAAAGTAATCGCCCGAGCTATTCCATGTTCCCAACATTGTTGCAACACACTGAGGAGAACAGCATCAATGAAGAAAAAGGGAATGAAATGAAATGTGTCATACAGTTCCATCTCGCTGCTCTGTCTGATCATTTTAGTCGCTACTTCCCTGCAGAGAGGTTTGAAAATTTGAAGGCAATGTGTTGGGTGAAAGGTCATTTTGTTTTCGAAAACCCTGAATCAATAATGAAGCTAAACTTGATGCCTGAGCAAGAAAACGAGCTGGTGCGACTCACCTGTGATTGCACACTGAAAACACGCCACAAGTCATTCAGTTTGTCATCTTTTTGGATCAGTATTTTCAAAGAATATCCTCTGTTAAGTCAGATTAGTGTTCTGTTTTTGCTGCCCTTCACAACAACCGACATGTGCGAACTTGGATTTTCGACTTTGACAAGGTTAAAAACAAGAGAAAGAAACCGACTCAACAGCGCTCCTGATAATGCGTGTGGAGCTTTCATCGTGTGATCCAGATTGGAACGAGATCATGAACAAGCGACAGTCCAACCCTTCACATTAAGAAATGAAACTCAACCTGATCTTTTTTTACTTTATTAATACTGTATTTAAAATATTTTTCAAGTGACGTCGATGTCTAATTTTAGTTATTACTTGAAGTGAAGTGAAGTGAAGAGCGAGCATGGATTGTCCTCTCTTGGGATTTGATGAAAACTGCAGTCAGAAGATATTATTGTTTTGGGTCCCTGGGGGTAGTGTTTTTCTTTCACTGGGTCACGAGAAAAATAGTTTGAAAAACACTGTTCTACATTGTACGGTCAGTGTCTGTTCAGCAAACTGGCTCTGAACTCCTCAGTCTGCATTTCGAGAAACGGTTCTGTGCGCGACGCCGGCAATAAAACACTGAACGACGCCCGGCGACGAATGGCGGCCACCGGCCCCACATTCCCCGTGCCCCAGAAACCCCTCTATCTCTCCAAGGCGCTGCATTTCCGCTCAGACGGCGCAAGCTCCCCAGGCCCGCCCCGCATTCTGGGAGCGCCGCTGCCCTGTCTCTTGTCTCGAGTCGGACTCGGTGGAAACGGGAGAAGAAATCGGGAAGCGGCGGGTTGGACGTGGGAGGCGCTGGGTGATCGGTTTAATACATGTCCGGGGCCCCCGCCCGCCAGTCCGCCGGGTCCCCCGGCTCTGATTCAGGGCCTGAGCAGCACTCGGTGTTGCTGAGACTCCGCTCAGTGTGAATGCAGGTTATTGTTGATCTGCCACCGTTGGCCTCAGATTTGCCGGAGAGAATCAGCCAGAGACGGCGGCGACCGATGGTCGAAATACCGGCAGGTCGCTGTTTCGGCTCTCAACTGCAGAATTACCACTTGGCCGGGTACTGGAGGGCAGACAGTGACTGGGGCCGAACCCCACCATCACGCTGCACCTTCAGGAGAGAAAGGGAGAAAATTAGAGGCTGCGATGATTCTGGATTTCAAACAGTGAGGACGTGTCAAGGAGGTAGAGTGTGTGTGGGGGGGATTTACAGATTAATAGGAACAAGGAGGGAGAGTGTGGGACGGGGGATTTACAGCTGAATAGGAACAAGGAAAGAGTTTGTGGGACGGGGGATTTACAGCTGAATAGGAACGAGGAGGGAGAGTGTGGGACGGGGGATTTGCAGCTTAATCGGAACGAGGAGGGAGAGTGTGCGACGGGGGATTTTCAGCTTAATAGGCACAAGGAGGGAGAGTGTGTGGTAAGGGGATTTGCAGCTGAATGGGAACAATGAGGGAGAGTGCGAGACGGGGAATTACAGCTGAATGGGAACAAGGAAGGAGAGTGTGTGGGACGGGGGATTTACAGATTAATAGGAGCAAGGAGGGAGAGTGTGGGACGGGGGATTTACTGCCTCATTGGAACAAGGAGGGAGAGTGTGGGACGGGGGATTTACAGCTTAATAGGAACAAGGAGGGAGAGTGTTGTGGTACGGGGATTTACAGCTGAATGGGGACAAGGAGGGAGAGTGCGAGACGGGGGACTTCCAGCTGAATGGGAACAAGGAGTTAGAGTGTGGGACGGGGGATTCACAGCTTAATAGGGATAAAGAGGGAGAGTGTGGGACGGGGGATTTGCATCTTCTTGGGACTATGGAGAAAATAATGTTCCACACAAACTGAAACTGTCTGTTCTGAATTTCTATCCTGTACTTACAGTGATCACTTATATAATTTATGAGGATCGATGCATAGACTAGGCTTGTCTTGACTTGAATATACAAGATTAAGGGGTGATCGAATTGAGGTGTTTCAGATGATTAAAGGACTTGATAGGGTCGATACAGAGAAACCGTTTCCTCTGTTGGGAGAGTCTGGAACAAGGGGGAATCACCATAAAATTAGAGCTGGGCCGTTGAGGGGTGATGTCAGAAGCAATTCTTCACACAAAGGGTAGTGGAAATCTGGAACTCTCCTCACTCCAAAATGCTGTTGAGGCTGGGGGTCAATTGAAAATTTGAAAATTGAGATTGATAGATTTTTGTTTGGCCAGGGTATTAAGGGTTATGATACCAAGCCAGGCAGATGGAGTTAAGATACAGATCAGCCATTGTCTAATTGAATGACGGAACAGGCTGGGGCGGAATGGTTTACTCCTGTTCCTTTGTTTCTAGATGCAGCCACCCGCAATAAGGTTGTGGATGGCAAGGTCCTTGTTCACAAGTGAACGGACATCTGATGGGAGATGCGGAGAGAGGAGAGAACTGGTTAGGGAGTGTCTGTAAATCAAGGAGAAATGTTGACGGGTCAGGTCGTGACTGTAAATGAAGGAGAAATGGTGACTGGTCAGGGAGAGCCTTTAAATGAAGGAGAAATGGTGACAGGTCAGGGAGAGTCTTTCAATGAAGGAGAAATGGTGACGGGTCAGGGAGTGTCTGTCAATGAAGGAGAAATAGTGACAGATTAGGGACCGTCTTTAAATGAAGGAGAAATGGTGACTGGTCAGAGAGAGTCCGTCGCCAAAAGTGGGAGATACCACAGATGGACAGCTTACCGGCAGCAATCGGGAGCGACGGAATGTCGAAATGAGGGGGAGAGCATAAACACCCAGCCAGTGTCAGCATCTTCAGGAGAGGAGAGGGAGGGGAACCACTGAATGTGGACCTGAACCCAGTCAGAGCCTTGACCATCGTGCTTGGGGGGAGAGGGGTGAGAGAGGGAGAGGAACCAATGAGTGCAGAACTGAACCCAGTCAGAGCCTGGTCATTCGTGGTGTGGGAGGGGGGAGAGGTGAGAGAGGGAAGTGAAACAATGAGTGCAGAACTAAACCCAGTCAGATTCAGGACTTTCAGGGGAGGAGAGGGAGGGGAACCAGTGAGTGTAGAACTGAACCGAGTCAGAGTCAGCACCGTCAGGGGAGGAGAGATAGGGGAACCAGTGAGTGTAGAACTGAACCCAGTCAGAGTCAGCACCTTCAGGGGAGTAGAGGGAGGGGAACCATTGAGTGTAGAACTGAACCTAGTCAGAGTCAGCACCTTCAGGGGAGGAGAGAGAGAGAGAGATGGGAACCTTCACCGTGTCGAGCTTCTTGAGTGTTGTTGGAGCTGCACTCATCCAGGCAAGTGGAGAGTATTCCATCACACTCCTGACTTATAGATGGTGGAAAGGCTTTGTGGAGTCAGGAGGTGAGTCACCCGCGAATAATGAATAAAATTAAAACTAAAGAAAAAGGCGTACGCTGAGTACATCGACAATAAACGAAAGGATGGGAAAGGGGAATGTGAGAAGATTGGGATGTCTTACTGCCGTTATACAGTGCCTTGGTGAGACCACATCTGGAGTATTGTGTGCAGTTTTGGTCTCCTTATCTGAGGAAGGATGTCCTTGCCACGGAGGGATAGCAACGAAGTTTTACCAGACTGATTCATGGGATGGCAGGACTGACGTGTGAGGAGAGATTGGGTCGATTAGGCCTATATTCAATAGAGTTTAGAAGAATGAGAGGTGATCTCATCGAAACATATACAATTCTAACAGGACCAGACAGACTGGATGCAGGGTGGATATTCCCGATGGCTGGGGAGTCCAGAACCAAAGGTCACAGTCTTCGGATACGGGGTATGCCATTGAGAACAGAGACGAGGAGAAATTTCTCCACTCAGAGGGTGGTGAACCTGTGGATTTCTCTCGCACAGAAAGCAGTTGAGGTCAAGCCATTAGATGTATTCAAGAAGGAGATAGATATATTTCTCAATGCTAAAGGGATCAAGGGATATGGGGATAAAGCGGGAACAGGGTACTGAGTTGGACGATCAGCCATGATCATTTTGAATGGTGGAGCAGGCCCGAAGGGCCGAATGGCCTACTCTTGCTCCTATTTTCGATGTTTCTATTGATCACAGAGACCAGCAAAGTGGGCAGGACATTGGAAGGAGAGATCGAAGAAGATATGAAGACATTTAAGACATGAAGGGAATTCAGGAGGAACTTCTTCACTCAGAGAGTGGTGAGAATGTGGAACTCACTCCCACAAGGAGTGGTTGGGGCGAACAGCAGATAAAGACATGAGGGAGAAAGGAATAGAAGAATAGGGTGAGATGAAGTTGGGAGGGAGGAGGCTCGTGTGGAGCTTAAACACCGGCATGGCCTTGATGGGCCGAATGGCCTGTCCCTGTTCTGTACTCTCAAAGTGATTCCATGTAATTAACCTTCACTGCTCTCGGGGGAACAACCCGAGCTTCTTCAGTCTTTCCCCGGAACAGGAGTCCCTCATCCCTGGCACCATTCCAGTCAATTTCCTCGTCACCCACTCCTCAGTTTAAAGAGCTGCCTGGCACACTCTCCTCCTCACATGTTGTCCCCGCAAACCCCCTCCCCCTACCAAGCCCGAGGGCACTGAGCCCAAGTTCTACCGAGGTCAAAGGCAAGAAGTCGAACCTCAGCAGCAGGCCCGAGCTCGAGCCTGGGATTTTCCTAATCTCTGGGGATCAGCGCTGGACGGTGCATTAGCCCAGCCGTCTGAGGGAGCTGTCCCCCGGCTCTCTGAGTGGGGACCCAGGGGAGAATATTG
Source organism: Heptranchias perlo (assembly GCF_035084215.1). Lineage (NCBI taxonomy): Eukaryota > Metazoa > Chordata > Chondrichthyes > Hexanchiformes > Hexanchidae > Heptranchias > Heptranchias perlo. Next base: position 21,631,121 of record NC_090370.1, read on the forward strand.
GCAGGAGGGATATATTGACGTTTTATCTTAAACTTTGATTGGTGACTGACCCGTCTCACCCACCCCCAGTGTGAGGCAAGGCAGCCACGTGACCAAAGAGGCGCAAAGACCCAAAGGAGCCGAACAATAACCCAAAGACAGCGCGTGGGCCGGGATCGTGACGAGCGCGGTCACACAAACTGGCCAACCTTGAAAAACAACCTTGATAAAGGGGTCTCGTGGTTCGACGAGTGATGTTTTAACAAGCTGACCATCTGGAATACTTTGAAAAACAACTCTGTTAATCTAGAAGGGTCTCATTAATATTGTTCCGTTTGCAGATTGAGGTTCCTGCACATAAAGACCCCATCAGAAGGCTGGTCAGCCTCACCCTCCCCAGCGAGGTGGGCGGCCTGAGGAGGCGAGGTCTGATTCCCCCATTCAATACTCTCGCCCAGTCTGTCAGCCATCTGCGCACACCCATCCATAGTTACGCCGGTTACCTCAGACACAGGCGGTCCATGCTCTCCCACCCGCTCATTACCTCCAACACACACTCCCCCCCCCCCAACCCGAGCCTCCCAGACCCTCCCCTCTCACACACACACAGATTGTCTCTCTCTCTCTCTCGCCTCCCATTGGCTGTCTTTCTCTCCCTTCCCCATGTTTGACCTGACGCCATGATGTGGTCCTGAGTTAATGTTGAGGACTCCCAGGGACACTCGCTTCGAGATATTTATGACTGTGCTGCCATCGCTGGTTGGTGTGTGCAGCCGGTGGGACAGGAGCTCCCCAGGGATGGTGATGGAAGAGTCGGGGACTTTTGCTGAAAGCTCTGATTCGATTAACATGGCTGTGTCAGGCTGTTACTTGACTTGTCTGTCGGACAACTCTGGCCAATTTTTTGGCACAAGTCCCGAGATGTTGGTGAGGAGGACTTTGCGAAAGGAACCGCTGGGATTTAACATGAGCGAAATGCACTAGCTGTGATTTGAACTCAGAAATACTTCGGTTGATCAGACAGGTGTTTTAACCACTAAGCCACGGCACCCACATAAATTTAATTATTTCCGAACGTTATGGTATTGATACATTTGCCAAGCCACTTTTTTGCGCCTTCTCCCTCAATACGTCTGCGCAATAACATCTATCTTTTGTTCGTCGGTCTCTGCAAGGGAAACCATGGGTATCAGTCATGATCTTCTCTTCCTTATCCCCTGTCAGTACATCTTATATCTCGCTCTATTCATCCTGTTGTATTCCCACACTCTCTCCAGACTATCTGGTCTTATCCGATTGCATTTCTCATCTCTTCCCACAAAATGTTGGTGAGTAATGCCTGTGAGACACCAGGCCCTGACCTCCTCCTGTGGGTGACCTCCGACAAATATTGCACAATAGTTTAATGTGTGTGTGTTTTGTATTAGGAAATGTGTATTAGCGCTAGTCTACTTGGTGCATCTATTCTCACACAAACGGCAATGCAGCTTCAGAGCATTTAAATTTTAGAAAGTCTTACTTGATAAGACAAGTGTAAGGAATCTTACAACACCAGGTTATAGTCCAACAGTTTTCTTTTCAAATAGAACTGTCGGACTATAACCTGGTGTTGTAAGATTCCTTACATTTGTCCACCCCAGTCCATCACCGGCATCTCCACATCATGGTTTATAAGACAAGTTGTCCCTCTCCATTTCAACAAAATATAAACAATCCAGGGATACAGACATAAAACACCGGTGTCGGATTGGTAGTAATAGCTTTCAAGCCCATTTTGATTGCACAAAACTTATGGAGGGCCATAACAAAAGTTCAATACAATAACGACACGGATGGAATTCGGACCCATACCGACAGAGCACAATGGATTCGCCGACCATTTCTGAATCCAAACAGTAGAAATAAAGTCACTTTTACTCTATGTCCTGCCCGTGCACCCAGATCGACAATATTGAAAATGTGGAGTCAATTTCTGAAAGCAAAGTAATTTAAGGATTTCTGTTCCATCCGACTGTTTGAAACGGTCGGGTGCAAAACATTTCGGGCACACGTCGGACAAATTTTCACCCAGCGAGTAAAACGACCGCGGCAGGACTCGAACCTGCAATCTTCTGATAACCACTCGAGTTAATACCGAAGTCAGACGCCTTATCCATTAGGCCACGCGGCCAATGAAGAATTAATTCACCAAATGATCCTAAACGCTGGGAAGAGATGGTTAATACTCTGCTTGTCTCTTTCTCTTCCTTTCGCTTTGTTGACGTTGTTCATTTATTGTTTTCTCTCTTGCAGCAAGTTGGCTCCGCTGTTTCCGACTGATCCGGAAACTGACAACTGAACTCCCGCTGGGTCTCCGAGAAACCGACAATCAGAATAAACAATGTTCAAATCTTTGATCAAAACGTTTTGCCTTTAAAGCAATCGCTTTCGCACTCAGTCTGCAAAATAAAGAGACGGGAAATAAAACAAAGTCAAATCGGGAAACTGAAAATATACACGGAGAACAACACCGAGCGGAGAATGTGAACAGAATTTACTATCCAAGCCTGAGGGGCCGAGTGGTCTCATCCTTTCCTGTAAAATACGAACAATCCCCAATTCCGCCGGGTGAGATTATTATTTTATGGTTTTCTTTTTTTTTGGGAAATATAAACGCGGACGGGGTCCCGCACCACGGGGTAAAGCGCTCAGTGTTAATGTTGATATTGAGCACGGTATTCTATCCGTGTAATAATAAATTCGCGGGTTTCTTGCGATATATTCGACTGTGTCTTTAATCAGGGCAGGGAATATTTTGCTGGTTTAGTGATATTCATTTTTCAGGAAATTAGTGAACTCGTCTCGAAACATGAATTTTCCAGTTTCTGTTTCGCTAAATAGAGTTGAGGTGCAGATCAGCGATGAGCTGCTGTGACTCCGCCGCGCCGGTTTAACCGGAATTCGACGTTTCAGTGAAGTGAAGTGAACCGTCTCAATCCGGTTGATTTCTTTATTTCTAACATTGTTTATTTTGAGTGACAGATTTATCGAAAATTCATTGAGAGTTCAGTTGTCAGTTTTCTGATCAGTTGGAATCTGAAGAAGATAAA